>NC_141918.1:9403939-9706969 GCF_057802395.1 Ceratotherium simum simum | reverse complement strand
TCATTTTTCCTACTTCTCTGTGCTTATTTCTATGTATTAGGTGGATCAGCTATATTTCCGGATCTTGGAAAACTGGCCTTACGTAGGTGATGTCTTATGGGGCCCAGCAGTGTGCTCCTCTCTTTTCACCCATGCCAAGTGCTCCAGGGGTGTCCCCTGTGTGGCTGTGTGTGCCCTTCTGCTGTGGTGGGGCCATGATTCTTTTGGGTGTTCAGATAGGTGGGGCTGGCCCCCAGGCCAGTTGGTTGCAAGGTCTAGCCACGTGCAGCTGCTGTGGGTATGCTGTTGAGTGGGGCATGCCTGAGCATGGCTGGTTGCAAGGCCTGGTGGCATACAATTGCTGCGCGCTTGCTGGTGAGCAAGTCAGGCACCCAGTGTGGCTGGTTACAGGGGTGGCAGCACATGACTGCTGCTAGCTCACTGGTGGGCAGGGCAGGCCCCCAGTGCAGCTGGCTGTGCATTCCAGCAGTGCACAACTGCCTTGGGCACACTGGTGGATGAGGCAAGCCCCCGGCACAGGCCGGCTGTGCAGCCCAGCAGCGTATGACTGTCTGAGGCACATTGGTGAGCAGGGCAGACCCCCGACATGGTGGTGCGTGACTGTTTCAGGTGCATTGGTGGACGGGGCAGATACGCTGTGTGGCTGGAAGGGGTTTAACTACATACTTTCCCAGCTGCTGCCTGAGATTCCGGATTCTAATCAGACTGCATCAGTGTTGGCCATGATCCTGACTTTTGGGACACAGACAGGTCTTAACACATCCTCAACTACTGGTAGCCACTAGGAAAAAAGAAGGTTGTTTGGACAATCATAAAAGTTTGAGAGAGGGACCAGCCCAACGGTGTAGTGGTTAAGGTCGCATGCTCCGCTTCAGCAGTCCAGGGTTTGTGGGTTCAGATCCCGGGTGTGGACCTAGGCACCGCACATCAAGCCACACTGTGGTGGCATCCCACAGGCAAAATAGAAGAATATGGGCACAGATGTTAGCTCAGGGATAATCTTCCTCAGCAAAAAGAGGAAGATTGGCAATGGATGTTAGCTCAGGGCCAATCTTCCTCACCAAAAAAAAAAAAAAAAAAGTTTGAGAGACAACTAGGAGCTCAGGCTAGGCTGAATGACAAGGTTCATCTCCTACATGAGAGAACTCTGTAAGACTGGGATTGGTGGCTGTTTTATCTAATGCACAGAAATCGACACAAAGAATCAAGGAAAATGAAGAAATAGAGAAATACGTTACAAACAAAAAAACAAGATGAATCTCCAGAAACAGATCTTAATGAAATAGAGATAAGTGATTTATCTGATAAAGAGTTCAAAATAACAGTCATAAACACAGAGGGTAAGCTCCCTGAAATCCATCTTGGTGATGATTTTTTGGATTTGACACGAAAGCAAAGGCAACAAAAGAAAAAATAAACAAGTGGGACTACATCCAACTAAAAAGCTTCTGCATAACAAAGGAAACCATCAACAAAATGAAAAGGCAACTTATCGAATGGGAGAAAATATTTGCAAACCACATATCTGATAAGGGGTTAATATCCAAAATATACAAGGAACTCATACAACTCAATAGCAAAAAACAAACCCAATTAATAAATGGGCAAAGGATCTATATAGACACTTTTCCAAAGAAAACAGACAAATGGCCAACAAATACATGAAAAGATTCACAATATCACTCATCGTCAGAGAAATGCATATCAAACCCACAATGAGATACCACCTCACACTTGTTAGAATGGCTATTATCAAAAAGACAAGAGGGTAACAAATGCTGGTGAGGATGTGTAGAAAAGGGAACCCTTGCATGCTATTGGTGGGAATGTAAACTGTTACAGACATGGAAAACAGCATGGAGGTTCCTCAAGAAATTAAAAGTAGAACTGCCATAAGATCCAGTGTTCCTAATTCTGGATATATATCCAAAGTAAAAGAAACCATTATCTTGAAGAGATATCTATTCTCCCATGTTCACTGCAGCATTATTTATGATAGCAAAGAACTGGAAACAACCTAAGTGTCCATCAATGGATGAATGGATCAAGAACATCTGAGACAGACATATAGATAATAGAATATTATTCAGCCTTTAAGAAGAAAGAAATTCTGCCATTTATGACAACATGGATGAACCTGGGGGGCATTATGCTAAATGAAATAAGCCAGACCGAGAAAGACAAATACTCCAAGGTATCACTCATATGTGGAATCTAAAAAAATAAAAAAATAAAACAGAGAAACAGAGAGTAGAAAAGCAGCTGCCAAAGGCTGGGGGTGTGGGAAAAAGGAGAATTTGGTAAAAGGGTGCAAACTTTCAGTTACAATATGAATAAGCTCTGAGGATCTAACATACAACATGGTGAGTATAGTTGATAACATTGTATGGTATAATTGAAATTTGCAAGAGAGTACAACTTAAATGTTCTTACCAAAAGAAATAAAATAAAGGGAAATACCTGAGATGATGGATGTGTTAACTAACTGAAAGGGGGGAATTCTTCCACAATGTACACATATATCAAATCATCACTTCGTACATTTTAAATATATTACAATTTTATTTGTCAATGATACCTCAATAAAGCTGAAAAAAAAAAATAGAAAGTCTTCCTCGCAGGGGAGCAGCAAGTGGGTGTGAGGGATCATGAATGCCAAGACAGGTCAGAGTGGCAGTGGCCAGGAAATACTACAGGAGTGAAAGCATTTCCTTTGCCACATTTGCATCTCCAATTCTAATCTCTCTCATATTTCCTAATGTGTCCCATTAATCCGAATCAGTTAACCTAAAATTTCTGTAACACTGCAGATGTTCATTCTGAAACAACCAAACATCTCTGGAGTGCTCATGGGGAAACCATGACAGGACCTGGGAGTGGGCAGCAGTTCTTGTTTACTACATCAACTGTACTTAAGAAAACGAAGATGCTTCATGTTGGCCAGTCAGCATTCAGTTATGACTGGAGTTGAACAGTAACTTTTCACAGAACTATATTTCCTTGCTCTGTGCTGGATCATTAACCACTCCAACAACACGAAGCACAATTCAGGCCTATAACAGAGTTAGGAATGATCGCAGGCTACTCTTGTCCAACACTAGGAACACACACACAGAGACTGCTCTCCACAGCTCCAGAAAACCAATGGGGCCGAAAGAATGCCCTTGACCAAGTGTTACAAAAGAAGGTTCTTCAAATAATAGTGCCAGATTTTATTTTTGCACACATTTTTTATCGTCCAAATGTTCACACTGTTTGGGAGAGCTGGAATCGTTAATGCTTTAAAAAATATCTCAATTTGAGAATGACATTGATTTATATTCCCCCACTAAGAGAATCTTTCATGTTCTTTGTCACTCAGAATCACCAAGGCCCTCATGTAACACCATCCCTGAGCAATCAGCTTGTGTTTGGAGGGGGTATTTTCTGGGGTTTTGGGGTAGAGGACAGAGTTCTGTAAAAAAGATAGAATGTTCAGGAAAAGTAATCACCGGGGATTTCACAGGTTTAGACAAATACATATTATACTCACAACAGGGAATTCTATAAGACTTACATTTATGAGCCTTCAGTCCTTCAAAGGAAACTGGTCCGATCTCATAATACTCATATTCCCAGGTGTAGTCAGAATTAGATGCAGATTGCTGGGACGTTCTGTTGGAAACTGACCTCTGGGCAGACATCTCCACCCTGCACAAATGGAGAAAGGCACGAGCTGAGCCTGTTAATCCATGCGAGACTGCACAGGAACCCTAACTGCTCTTGACCACATTCAGGAGCTCAGCAGGCAAAGGCCTCAGGGGGTCCTACCCGCTGGGTCAGCAGAGGCCCTCACTGGCTGCCCGTGCCTCCTACCACGTGGCCATTATTTTCTCTTATCTCTCCACTAGACTGGAATGTATTTGACACCAGACACCATGTCTTCTTTCGTTGTTGTCCCCAGAACTTAACCCAGTGCTTGCCACGTAATCAACTTTCAATAACTGATGAAAGAAGGAAGGGAAGGAGGGAGAGAATACATCAAAACCTGTGAGCTTACAACTTCAGCCTCATCACCGATAACTGCACGAGTATGTAAAGAGCCTACAAAGAACGAATAAAATCAGTATCAGAAGTGAACTAGCTCAGTACCTAACTATTGAGCAACTATCTATTCAGCATCTATCTATTCTAATGAAATGGAGTGGAGAAAAGAGAAGTGAGCAACAAAAATCACATAATATGAGAAGATCCTCAATGAAAGTCCAAATCTTGGACACCGTTTGTTCCTGAAATTTGTCCTATTTCCAGGATGTCCCAAATATCTTCTTTGTGATGATTTTAGATTAAAAAACTCTAATTTCTTTGAGAGAAGAAGTTGCACTGTGCAGCATGGATGCCAAAGATGACAAGTGAATAGAGCCAGTATTCAAAACTGAGCATCTACCATGTGCAAGACACTGAACATTGTGGGACAGAAGGAGATGCTTGAGACACAGCCCAGGACCTCACAGACCTTCCCTTATACTGGAGAAAGAATACAAATTGACAAATAACAGTAATATAAGGGGAAATTTGAATGAAATACCAACCAATAGCAAGATTCACTGAGCAGTCACCACCACTGGGTCCCACCCACCAACAGCTTTCTGAAGTTCCCCTTCACCCACCTACCACAGGTCAGTATCACTCAGCGCCATCTCTAGGGCACAACCCCCAGGGAAGCTGAAACAAAATCACCACCAACCCCTCTGCCCCAAGGCATGAGTCTCACCTTTCCCTCTCCCCTTCTCCCCTATTCCCAGTCCTGGACCACACAGAAACAGATCCCAACCCCTCGGCCTCATCGTTCAAAAGATGGTGTGCTCCGATCCAGAGACGCATGCCAGCATCAGAACTGGAGTCTGACTCTCAGCGCCCAGCCAGACCAATCATTCCTCAAAGGTAGAAGAGAAAGCACCAATTCTCATTTGGGAAAGAAAGCTACACAAATTTTAAGAAAAGCTGACCTTTAAGTAAATTTTCAGCTACCTTTCTAATGCCAGCACAAAAATAACATAAAACCATTACCACAGTATCATCTTTGGCCTTTCTATTAGTTGAACAAGAGATTATTTCACTCAACGATGAAGTAAATTTCCTCAGGAAATGAAAATTAACAACTCAAACGCATGAAGCACTATCCTCATTTATGAGCACTTCCTCCAGAAAAAAGAATTGTGTGAGAGAGGGGAGTAGCTCTTCAGTTGTAGGGTTCAGAGACAGTGGAGGATTAGGATAAACAGAGTTGCCGTTTGAGAATGTTAAGAATTTCACACTGTGCAGGAAAAGGCACTGGATGTGAAGTTGGAAGGCCAGGGTCTTCATCTTTGCTCTACCTCCATTTGCTATGTGACCGGGCAAGACATTCATCTCTCCCAGCCACATTTTCCTCATCTGCAAAAGTGATCATCCTGACTGTGTGAAGATGCCGCTGTCAGGAAATGGTTTTGGCTACAGCCACTAGTAGATACCATCATTACCCACCTGGCCCACTTCTCCAGCCTCCTACCTGGTTTTTCTGCTTCTACTCTTATGAACCCATTGTGATCCATTCTCCACACATCAGCCAGTGACCTTTTAAGAGACAAACTGCCCTTTTCACTCCTCTGCTTAAGACTTTTAGGCTTCCCATTAGTCTAAGGACAAAGTCCAAAATCCTTACAATGTCCTACAAAGTCATGACTTGGGCCTTGCTGTTCCCTTTTATCTCGCCTGTACCCTCTCAAAGTGCACTTGCACTCCTTGCAGTTCCTCAAATGCTTCGTGTTCTCCGTGAGCTGCACACATGCTGTGCCCTCTGCAGGAGTGTTCTTCCTCCCACCCCATCCTAACCCATTCCTCCTTCCCCGCAGTCTCCCATCAACTATGTCAGAGTTGGAAAATCTGGCCCACCACCTGATTTTGAACAGCCTGCAAGTGAAGAATGTTTTTACATTATTTAATAGTTCAAAAAAAATCAAAAGAATATTGCACGACATGAGAAAATTCTATAAAATTCGAATATCAGAGTCCATAAGTAAAGTTCTATTGGAACACAGCCACCTTTGTTTGTTGTTGTATTTTTATGGCTTCTCTGGTGTTACAACAGCAGAGCTGAGTAGTTGCAGCAGAGATAGTGTGGTGCAAAAAGCCTAAAATATTTACTTTCTGGTATCTTGCAGAAAAAGTTTGCCAACACCTCCTCTAGAGCCATGGAAAACAACATGATTTAAATGAAGATGATAACAGTGCCTACTTCACGAGTTGCTATAAAGATCAAATGTGATGTTGTATGAAATATGAGTAGCCAGGACCCAGGTTAAGATCAACAACCAGTAGCCAGCACTATTATTACGAGCTAAGAAATGCAAGTCTGGGATAGAAGAGCCTAAGCTTGTTCTTCAGACGCCACCAACCGTCCTGTCAGCCAATTCCTATCAAATTCACCACGGGGTTCATTGATCTATGTGCTCTAGACAAATGAATAAAATTATAATAAAAAATCACTCAAAAGGCATTTGTTTAGATGGTTTAAAAGTTATAATAAGAAACATGTACATCATGGGATTCATGCTGTTCCACCAAGTCAAAAATATGGTAATAATCTCTTTCTTTTTTTAAGAAAAATAAGATGAAGTCTGGTTGGATCGTATTACTTTTATTGGAAATCAGCATTACAGCCAATGTAGTAAGCAGAGCAGAGGGAGGCACTAGGCTTCATCTAGTACCAAAATAAATAACAGAAAAATAGCAAAAGTACATAAAACAATGAAGAAAATAAAGATGGGAGGGTGTTTTCCATCCTCTGTCTGAGCAGCACTCTCATGGCTATGCTGTTCTCCACGTCTCTAGACAGTGGTGACCCCCGTCTGTGGCCGTCTGGGCCCATGGGACCAGCAGGTCTTCCAGTATTCTTTTGGCCCAGAAAGAACCATTACCACCACCCTCGCAGGGCCAGCCAGGACCTAGTAAATAAAATATATCTGTAAAGGAGTCAGGTATCAAGAAATATCAAACACTTACCCACCACAGAGAAAGTGTTTTTTTACTCCTTCTTTTTCTCTCCCTTACACTATTCATGTTCACCTAAATGAACTATTTAGAGATGGACAGAGACCAAAGGGTAATGAAAGTCACACGTGCAAAGGTCCTGAAAGTTGAAGGCCATCCTTTAGGAGAGGAGCAGAGCCCTGACAAATACCTGGAGACAAGAGTGAGTGAATAACGGAGCCAGCCTACTCAAGGTTCTCCAGGGAAGCCAAATGCTAGATGACCTCTCCCAGAGCAGCCACCATGTTGGCAGCCTTCAGTAAAACGCTATTTCCTCTCAGTTCTTGAATCCCAAAGACAGTCTAGAGGAAAGAACCTCTGGCCTCTCCTTTCAAGCAGTCACCTAGCACCCTTGAAAAAAATCCATGAGGCAATATTTATTCAAGTTTCAAATTAATCATCTTGGGCCATCAAATGCACAAGGAGCACAACAAACAGAAGCCTGTAGTATTTGTATAGCACCCATGATTGAAGCCCAGGGCTGCCTGTGTGAGCTTTGCAGAAGCATAGCTGGCACTGTTTCACCATTTGGAAACTGCCAGCATGTCTGGGTAGCAGCCCCCAGAGTCTGATATTCTCACCACAATGAGGAACGTCTGGGCCATAACTCATAGGGAGGGAGAGACGGTCTGGCACCAGGGCGAGGCTGTGGGGTGGGGGGCAGGGTGGAAGCAGGCAGCTGCTGTCCCCTGAGCACAGCAAACAGGAAATGCAGAGCTCAGGGAACAGCTGCCTTCTGCGCCTCTGCTGCTCCTAAGCATCTCTCGGAGATTTTCTCCATGTCGGATTTCTTCATAATATTAGCATCATTAAAAGTAACTTCTTCCAGAGGAAACATATCCTAAACAAGCTTCCTGGAACAGGAGAGAGACTATCTGCTCTTTTGAGCAGCTGAAAGCACCCTTGCCAACGACAATAATGAAAAATTGTGACTGCACCTCAAAGCCACACCTGAAAAGGAAGTCTACCTTTTGCAGGTGTACACGGGGTAGTTTAAGCCAACTTAGAGGGTAGGGGAGAGAGGGAAGATCTCAACCCCAAACAAAGAAAGCATGATTAGCAGGCCCCAGACACCTTTCAAGGCTGCCTAAACACACTCCCTCTGCCATCCATGTTCCCAACACTTTCATCCTATCTTCCGAATGTCCAATCTTTCCTCCTCCAACCCAGCTTCCCACACACTCCTGGGCACTCTCTTCCCTTCTTAGAGACAGGTCAAGCAATTCTTTCCACCTCCCCGAATTTGGGGAGAAGTACAGGGACATGGAACCTTCTACATAGTGAATAAAGGCTCTTCAACAATATCCTCAGTGAGTTATGATGGATACACACTCCAAGGGGGCTGTTTCCTTGGAAGTGGACAACCTTTATTTCCATGTTTAGGGGTAACCATCAGCAGATGAGTTTTCCAAGTGACCGCCAACTCAGGCAAAAGATGCCCACAGACCGTGAAAAATAAGCATGCACACACATACACATGCACACAACTGGCAGCATAGCCAGGAAGAACAGCCAGAAAGGCACTCCAAGAAGCTGCCAGCCAATGCCACAGATCCAAAGACCCAGGGTGACCAGCCTGTACGGAGGAAGAAGACCTAATGACCCATTCAGATTTGAGATCAAAATTCCCAAATGCAGTCTTTCTATCTCCTTCCTCTTTAATCCTCTAACTTCAGAAGTGGGCATGCCACCCAGGACACCAACCTCTATTCTGGCCTGGGCCATAAAGGTCTCATTAGTTACCTGCTCTCATGTCTTTCTTCCTCCTATTCCCAGGAACAACTGTCCCCAACACAGCACAGAGAAGTCACCCTCTTGACCCATCACCCAGTCTCTCTCCAGGAAAGGCATCTGAGAAAGCGAAGGTGAAGTCTGGCCAGGCTGCCCTCTGCAGGCTAAGAAGCCCGAGTCAGAACTTCAGAATCACAGCTTTAGAAGCTTAATTCCCTCATTGCACAGAGGTGTGACCAGGTACCCAAATCACAACTGACGGTGCACTCAGCTTACCCGTATCCGGGTGGGTAGGACCACACAGAGATCAAATGAGAGACTGCACAGTTATGAGTCGGGCTTATGGTTGGACCAGCCAGCTGGATATTCCTAAATCATTTCTATAAGGCAACACATCCAACAAGGAATCATACTTGACCCTGTAAAATCAGATCTTTGCTGTACACCATAGTACAGACTCTGACAGGACTGCACGGACCAATCCTCTAGTGGCCTTCTCTTTCCTCTGCTCTCTCTTCTGTAAGTACCAATGGGGCAGGGGCCTCCTCTGCTTTGCTCACTGCTGTATTGCCAGCAACTCACACAAGGCCCAGCTCACAGCAGACATGCAATAAATACTTGTTTGAATCAGTTTCTCATAATGTGGAGAAGCACAAAATCTTTCACTCTCTTTCTCAATTCTGAACCTGAGAGCAGAGCTCTCCCATTCTAACAGAGACTTCCATTGAACACTGAGAACGTCATGCTCACATAGGGAGAAAACACCCCAGAAAGAAGCCGTAGAACCTCCGTTTGGAGAGGATTTCCTGAGAATAGATGAGGCACGGCTCCGAGATGTGTGTGGGAGCAGGCACACTGCCCCCAGCCACCACACCATGGCCCCAGCTCGCACATTCAGGAAGCTGGGTTTTCACGCTCCTCCGGGGGTGAGGAAGCCCTGATGAACTGAGTCACACTGACCAAGCACAGGAGAAGGATTTATAACCAGATCATCAGTTTGTTGAATTACAATAAGGAATAAAATGTCCAAGCAGATCAGAGCACATGTTTTACACGGTCTGGGAAACAAAATTTAAGATTAGAAGATTAGCTGCTGAATGTGGAATCAGGGCAAAGGAGTTACATAATACGATAAAACAGGGCTCCACTCCTCGACCCCACCACACATGTGTCAGGATGCTGTGCAGCTGTCTCGTACCCCAATATGAATGCCTTGTTGTAGCCACAAAGTGAGGCCACTCCCATGGTGGAGTTAGGGTCCCCACCACAGAAATGTCATAGGGTTAACTCCTGCCTCTTTCTGGACCTTGCTTTTCTTGGTCTGGTCTTCAAAAAATTCCAGGCACATTGAAGACACCAGTGGAATCTCAAGTCGACCACGCTGTCACAGTTAGGTTTTGCCGGTTCCCATTGCTGTCTATTTATTTTTGCTCTATTTCTGAGGCTTCAGGAAAAGAATGTTTAAAAGTACTACTACAGTCAAGTCAAAGAACCAACTCTCAAAAAGCAGTGCATCATAATGAGATACCACTTCACACCCATTAGGATGGTTATCATAAAAAAAAAAAAAAAACACAAAATAACAAGCGTTAGCAAGGATGTAGAGAAATTGGAACCCCTGTGTGTTGCTGGTGGGAATGTAAAATGGTGCAGCTGCTATAATTATACGACAGTATAGCAGTTCCTCAAAAATTTAAGCATGGAATACCTTATGATTCCACCTCTGGGTATATACCCAAAAGAACTGAAAGCAGGGACTCCAACAGATATTTGTACCCCAAGGTCCATAGCAGCATTATTCACAATAGCCAAAAAGTGGAAGCAATTCAAATGGACATTGGCAGATGAATGAATGAACAAAATGTAGTATGTACATGCAATGGAATACTATTAGCCTTAAAAAGGAAGGAAACTCTGACACACCCTACAACATGGATGAACCTTCAAAACATTATGCTAAGTGAAATAAGCCAGACCACAACAAAAAATATTGCATGATTCCACTTACATGAAGTACTTAGAGTAGTCAAATTCGTAGAGACAGAAAGTAGAATGGTGGTTACCAAGCACCGGGAGGAGAGAATGGGGAGTTATTGTTTAATGGATACAGAGTTTCAGTTTGGGATGATGAAAAAGTTCTGGAGGTGAATAGTGGTGATGGGTGCAAACATGCAAGTACTTAACGTCACTGTGTTGTACACTTAAAAATGGCAAATTTTGTGTTATGTATATTTTACCAAAATAAAAAAGTTCTAAAAAATTTTTTAAATAAGAAAATAATAATAATAAAAATCAGCACTTCCCAATGTACTTGGTGGGGGGGGTTGGCAGAGGGTAACTGAGAGCTCCTCAAAGCAAAAGACCACCCCAGGGGACAAAAGATGGTGCCGGGACACCCAGGCACCCTCCCCATGTGGGTTCCTCCTCATGGCCAACCTTCAAGGATCCATGTGGTGATTCCTTGCCACGTAAAAGGAATGCTCGGTCTAGGCTGTGAGGAATCACCCTTCTCTACGCCAGGGAGAAGTTGGGAGAATATTGTGCTGTACCAGCCACGGTCCTCTCAGCCTGACTAGTCCTGGAAACACACTGACTGCTTCCCAAACTCTCCATTTGACAAGCTTCACCTCTGTTGTCCTTGTCATTAGCCCACCTCCCTTCAGCATAAGTCCATTACAAGTTGTTATTCCAAAGCTTCCAAGGCCTTCTCATGGAACACGTTTCAAGTCAGCTGCTTCCCAATGACAGAGAAGAAGTGCCTTAATCTCACAAAACTGGATCCAGTCTCTGGGAATGTTTTCTGGAGACCAGCTAGATCTCACGGACCTGGAAAATAGGGTTGCTGACATTTTGATTTTGCCAAGTAAAGTTTTAAAAACTATCATTAACAATTACCATTTTATAGACAAAAAGTCATATTAAACACCCTCCAAGTAGGGGAAATATAATCTCACAGTAAAGGCAGTCCTCTGCAAGAAAGGAGAGGGGCAGTCTGACATCAGTCTTTCCACAGCAAGCAGATACTTCCATGCATCTGCATTACCTTACTTCTGTCCACTGCATTTACATGACGGCTACCTGAAATGGCTTAATTATTCACTGTCTCTGAAAGCAAAGGAAAAGGACTGAAAGAAATGTATGTGGTAAAATTTCCTTCCGGGGGCCGGCCCCGTGGCATAGCAGTTAAGTGCACGTGCTCCGCTGCTGGCAGCCTGGGTTCGGATCCTGGGTGCACACTGACGCACTGCTTGTCAGGCCATGCTGTAGCGGCGTCCCATATAAAGTGGAGGAAGATGGGCACAGATGTTAGCTCAGGCCCAGTCTTCCTCAGCAAAAAGAGGAGGATTGGCATGGATGTTAGCTCAGGGCTGATGTTCCTCAAAAAAAAAAAAAAAAAAAATTCCCTTCCAGAGCTACGATTCTGTAACTTGATAAACAACAGGCTGCTTTCCACTTGCATCATAAACTCAGTAGTGTGTGTCTATTTGTACAAATTGTGTGTTTGTTGTTATTGTTGTTATATGCCATCAAGTTGGCTCTGACTCCCGACCTATGAATGAGTGATGATCACAATGCGTGTGTGTGTGTACATGTGTGTATATATAAAGTGCAATATAGATATGGTGGTGTTATGGGCTGAACTGTGTCCCCCCAAAATTCATATATTGAAGCCCTAACCCCCAGCACCTCTGAACGCAGCTGTATTTGGAGGCAGGGCCTTTAAAGAGGTAATTTAGTTAAAATGAGGTCATATGGGTGGACCCTAATCCAAGCTAACTGGTTCCTTATAAGGAGACAAGGACACAGAGAGACACCAGGGGCACCTGTGCCCAGAGGGATGACCATGTGAAGAGGCAGCAAGAGGGTGACCATCTGCAAGCCAAGGAGAGATGCCTGGAACAGACCCTTCCCTCACAGCCCTCAGAGGAAACCAACCCTGCTGACACCTTGACCTTGGACTCCCAGTCCCCAGAACTGTAAGTAAACACGTTTCTGTTGGGTAAGCATTCCAGTCTGTGATATTTTGTTATGGCAGCCCTAGCAGACTAACAGAGCTGCTGAAATTAATGTTTAAAAACCAATATTCTCTTTGATGAATTAATTAGAAAAACTGTCCTAGAAATGCCACTAAAAATGACTGACTATACCGATCACTCTGTCATTAAACAACAAATATATTTTTGGAAAGAAAACCATTTTCAAACTGCCATTAATCTATCCCATTACATGCCGTTTTCAACAAAGACATTTATTACGTTCTCATCAACATGTCCTTCAAGGAGAAAGAACTCTAGGACAGGGGCATTAAGAAAGGGAGGGCTCATAATGGCACAGGAACCTGGGAGGGGCCGGCAAAGATGGACCTCTGAGCCTTTGCCCACTCTATTCCACCTGCCAGCCTGGACTGCCATCTGCCTCCTCTCCTTTCCTGCCTACCTCTGAGGGCAGGGCTCAGTCACCACTGCCCCCCTGGAGTCCTGTCCAACTACTTCAGCCCATGAGGACTCTCTCCCTTTTCTCAAATCCCGTCACCTGATTACTTGACTCTCTCATTTTAATAACCAGAGAGTATAAATCAGACCCCCTAAGGATCAGACTTTGCCTCTCACTGAGCCCTCACACTGATTTATCCAGCTGTTACTACTAAGCAGCAAGGCTAGGTGAATTACCATTTTCACGGTACTAGGAAAACAACCCCCTTTCTGTTTTAATTAGTGGAGTTTTGAAACACTCTGCACAATAAGACGGAGGAGAGTGAGATTGGCCTCTCTTAAATCATTTTAAGGATGATTTGGCAAACAAGCCTGCTTTGCATTTATTTCTCATGGTATCTGTCTTAAGCAGCACACGCTGCTCTTTACAGCCCAGAGCTGAATCATTCTCTCCACAAACAAGCAAAAAGGAGAAGGATGGGGTATTTCAATCTCTGTTCCACAGAAAAGGAAATTTAAACTAAAGCAGTGGTTCATTTAAGAGCCCGAGAGAGAACCGCAGGAAAGCTACACTTACTAATGATCACCTTGTCCTCTCAGGTCTGGGATTCTTAAACCAGGACGTGTATATTTCCTAGTTCCTCCACCCAGTCCCCCCCACCGCCACCTTAGGACAATCCCTGATTACAAGCAAACCAGAGCCTGGTGAAGCGAGGGCACCTCAGGCTCCAGGCACCCTGGGGCCTCCTCGACTCGCAGGGAGGGGCCCGGCCAGAAGAGAGCCAGAGCGAGGGGCAGAAGGTCCCCCTCTGCTTGCCTAGGACTGAGGATGCCAAACAGCCACCAAAGTCTTGGGCCCACCTGGTTCATCCTCCTGGAGCATCAATTTTAAGAAAAGACTTGGAGGATTTATTTTTTTATATTAAATAAATACAGATATGTTACAGAGTAAACTGCAAATATCAAATGAACGTTCAAGATAAACATATACTTGCTTCTGGCAGCCTTGGCCTCTGCTTCGGACTCCCAGAACTATGGGGTAACTCTCCTTTCTACCTGAGGTAATTTAGTGGAAATCTTAAAGAATAACTGGTGGGAATATATGTAGGTTTACATGACACAGTTTCCAAAACTTTAGATCTTCATCTTAAATTTGTTTTTTTCATTTTTTTAATACAAGATAGAATTATATTTTCTGGGACAATCTACACAAAGGTTTGGAGAAAGAGAGGTGATGTTTACAACAACATATCCTTACTCATCTCCTAATTTTTCTTTCTCGATCAGCCAGGCAACTTCCAAGCCAAGCCGCAGGAAGCAGCGCCCTCAGCCGCCCACCTTCGCCTTTAGTTGCTGTTTTTGTTGTTACCAAGAACATGCACAAGGAAAACAAGCGACAAACCCACCTGTGAGGAGAATGATTATTTGAAGCTTATAAATTATTTTCACTTGAAGGGTTACAAAATTTACTAATGTTCTCTAGTCAGGCGAAAATGGCACAGACTTGAGCAACAATTAAACCCAGACTTTAACATCCATAATTTTAGCATCTCATAAAGAGCTTCTCAACTTCGGCTTTCTCACTTCCCATCTCAGCAATACCATCACATCTGCAAGGAAGGAGAAGCAAAAATGCATTCCTCTCTCTTTCCAATAGGACTAAGCACTGCTTATACTCCAGTCAAGAAAAAAAATCACTTTGCACCCCGAAATAAGCCAAAAACAACATGACCATCCAATCTGGAAGTTGGTCCCCAAAACAATAAAACCTTGAACATGTCCCATAAGCCTGGACTCCCTAGAAAAAAAACCAATTTTTTCCCCGACTGTTTGCTATGGCGATGTCTGAAGATAAGTCACAGCTTTGGGGAATATGATAGCCGTGTGAGAAAGTTGTTTTCGACCACGAACAACAGACTAATGTACACTTGAGAACTCTAGTCATTTTATGGGTATTTTCCTTCAAGTATTTATTGTGTTTTTGTTTGAGGAGCCAGTCTTCTGAAGCCCGACCCCCTTGCACTCTGGGCAAGTAAACATTTTCTTTCCTTTTCTAAATGCTCCTACCCCCAAGTCTTCCTTTGCCTGAAGTACAAGTAACATCAAGCAAGCAGACTGCTACTGTGTACTATTTCAGCCCAAGCATATAGCACCCATAATCTGGGCTGGCACAACCGGGGGACCTGATCAAATGTCAATTTTATTTTTCTCATCCACTGCCCTTGAAGTGCATTCAGTGGATTCATCCTCCCTGTCCTCAGACAAACACCTGAGCAGATCCCTTGACCTTTCTGCTCAAGTAACCACTTAGAAGTCCCCAAAGAATTAAAATGTGCTGTCTGGAAATAAAAGAAACTCCAACCTGGTTCCAGCATTAAATCTGCTGCCCTATCCCAGCTAGGTCTTGCGGCATGCTGGTCTCCTGTAGGGACTCGGGGATGGTTGCCCTCTTTTCTCTCTCTCCACCTTATGCCCAACTGCTGGCCAGTTTCTCACCCCTCCAAGATCAAAGCAGGAGGATGTGACGGTATTAACCATCCTCAAACACTCTATTTGTGGGTGCTTTAGTGATATTCATTTTCCCTCTCCTGCTCGCTCACTCCTACATTAGCCTCTGGATTTCTGGGAACTCTAGCTGCTGGGGTGCCCTCGCTCTTGGGCTGAACTTAGAGCAGCCCCAGGCCAGCTCTCTCTCCCAAATGGCCCCACCTGGGCCTCAGGAAATCTGCAGGCATCCTTTGCCCCAACAAATTTCGGGAAGGCAGGTGATCCTGTTGTCCAAGCCACCACGTGAGCCCTAAATGCAGGAAACACATGTACAGCTCAACTAGTGGTCCCATGAAAGCCCCCTTCACTGGGTTTGGGATGAAGGAAGTGACAATAGATCTCTCTGAAGAAATCTCTTTAACAAAGCCTCCTCTGTCAATCCTCATATTCTTGAAGAGGCCAGTGGGGTTCATGAATGATGAAAAAGGTCTCAAATATCTGCCTTGAAATTTCTACTTGGTAGTCTAGCACTTTCCTTTGGAATTTCACATAACTTGAATGTGTGCCTCAGTCAAAACTTCAATTTAGTACCTATGTATACATACATACATACACACACACACACACACACACAGACACAAGTGTTTAGGATAGACTGTTAATTTCCAATTATTTTTACTCATATCTAATAAAATTGAAGAATTTGAGCACTGACAGGAGCAGAGGCCTAAAATTCGACACCTCCCTCAGCGAGTGGGGAATCCCCTTCCCAGTCCTCACAGGCAATTACCCAGCATTGGCTTGATCTGCCGCTAAGAACAAACCTACTTCCTCTTCCTCAGATATCTGAGGACTGGCCTCATACCTGGCCAAGGCTCCTCTCTGAGGTTAAACACTTGACGTTCCTCGCATGGTCTGGTGTTCAGACTCTCATCAATCAGGTCACCTCCCTCTGGATACCCTGAAGTTGGTCCCTGTCCTCTAGATAGGGGTCACCAGAATGGATGCCAAGTAGAGTGAAGCCTGGGCTCCTTTGATTGAAACACCACAGGTCGGAGGTAGAGGGTAGTGGTGAAGGGCCCAGGTTCTAATCCCAGCCCTACTACTTACTGGCTATGTAACCTTGGACAAAGTACTTAATCCCTCTGTGCCTCAGCCTCTTCATCTGTTAAAACGGGAATGGTGATATTTATATTCCCTACTTCATCGAGTTGTTACAGGGATTGAGATAAAATTGTGAAACACTCATAACTATGCCTGGCACATAATAAGCACCACGCATATGTCTATAAAAGAAGGCAATCCAAGTTTGCTAATGCAGTTATTTCACACTACGGGTCATTCAGGGCTCAGCGCGCCATTGAAACCCCCAGGTTTTTTCTTTCACATGAACTGCAGCTCAGCGGGGCCCCGCCATCCTTTAGTTTTTTAATTGACTCTTTGAACCTAAATGCAGAACTAGATCTTCAACTCTACTGTGAGCTCAACATTCTTGTATTATCTCTTGTCCAGATGTAAAAGGGGTCTCATAGAGTATTCTCCCAGACCTGCAGCTGCCACAGCTCTGATAAATGTCCCCTCTATGTCTTTCTCCTAATGCGTGATATCAAGGAGAAACAGGGACGGGAAAAAGCCCTGTTGTATGTCCACTCTTCCCCCACCTTTTCTTTAGCGACAGGATGAGACTTCATAAAATGCCTCTGCAAAGGCAGAACACATTTGAGATTGGCCATGATAGGGGAGGGGGCAGTGACTGAACTATTTGTAGGTCCCTAGCTTGGGGAACCTCCGTTTGTAAAATGTAAACAACAGCCACCCAGCTGCGAGGACGAAAGAGACCATGCAATGGAAAGCACCTAGTCAAGTTACTGTCACATGGAAGACATCAAAAGGTCAACAATAATGATCCACAGATGAATTCTGACTGGCAAAACACCTCAGCATCTGCAGCCCTAGAGACATGGGGAGGAGGAAGGCTACATATTCCAGAATGTGTGGATGATATAATTTGCAAGGTAAAAGATGACCCCCACTGTGAGCAGAGTGGGGTCAGCCTGGAGGCAGCCAGGGATAGGTATGCACACCCATGCAGAGGCAGCAGGATAAACAACACAGAACACACACACACACACACACGTTTCACAAAACAATACTTACCTTTGCACATACAACACACTCGTGTTTTCTCTTCCTTCTGTTGACTTTCATGTTTTAAAAACCACTGGTGCAACTCACTACACTGATGTCATCCCCCTAATGAGTCATAACCCACATCTGAAAAACAACGGATATGGCATGCCCCAATCTACAGCCCAGTAGATTGCTAGAAAACAGAATGAAGTTAGTTTGGCATAAATTGTCTTTGTAAATCCTTTCCTAATAGTCTTGAGCTGTCTTCTTTAAGAACTCATTCCGGAATGTTGCCAGGATTCAGCGTTTCCCTCTTTTGAGAAGTCTGCTGGCTCTGCTCTCATCTCTGCTGCCTGCTCCACGGGGACTGTGAACCGGCTCACTGCTCTAAGTTGCCTGTTTTTTGGGTCTTGAATGATCCAGCCCAGTTTACAGCTTCAAGACCCTCTGAACGAGGTTTGGGCTGGCCTTCTCATTTTGAAAAGAAAGAAATCCACTGGGAGCAACTCGACCTTCTCCTGTCACCTGTTAATATCACCTCGTCTTCCATAAACCCTGGATGATTTCCTGATCAGAACAAAACTCCCTGTTGTGGGCTCCCCAGCCATGGCGGCCTCTTGCAGGCCCAGGCCACTTTCCTGTCTGCGTTCCTGGAGATGCGCCCCATGTGATGCACCTGAGGGACACCAGCCTCACAGTCCTAGTTTCCAGGCCCCTACCCTCACTAGTATTAACCAGGGCACTCAGCTTGGAAAACTTATTTAATATCTCAACTTAATATTCTTCACGTGTAAACTGGAAGTACTACCACTTACCTTCGAGTTTTCATGAGAATTAATTTCTATATGGGAGTTCTCTCCTCCCTGGAGTAGCACACTTTCCCCCAAGCTCCCTTCGCTTTCAGAGCACTACTGAGTGTTTCCTTGTCCTCAGATTAAATCCAGAGTATTAACCGGGACTCCCCGTGTAAACTGCTGCAGAAAGCACGCCTCAAAACAAGTTCCTAACGAGGGGACTCTGTCTTCCTCAATTAATTACACAGAGAGGATAGACACGGGAGAGAAACCAAACCGTTATTTCTCTCTAATCAGTACAACGACCTGCGGGCACGCTCCCCAGTGCGAACAAAACGAATTAACAACGCTCAGGGCAGGGATCAGTCGGAGACCCCGGGCCACCGCAGGGGGCGCGCACCGGGGCCAGACGACAGCGCGTTTCGCCCGGGTGGGCAGAGTCCTCCGGCTCCCGGAATGGCTCCCGGCAGCCGGGCACAGCGCGGCGGGCAGGCCAGAGCGGGAAAGTTTTCTCCAGGCCGGCAGGAGGTGGCACCCGGCCCTCCCGGCGGATGGGAGGAAAGCCCCCCAAGCCCAGAGCGCCACGGCTTCGAGCTCTCCGGACGCCCTCTGGCGGGACACGCGCATCAGCTGCTGCGAGGAAGGTTTTCAACTCGGGTGCTCCCCATGGGGTCCCCACTCTTCCCCGGGGCCCCCTCAACCCCAGTCCTCCCCTTCCCACTCCCATCCAACAAACAAATCCCAACTAAACACTGCCCCCCAACCCAAGCACGCACGACGGCCTCCGCCGGAGCCGCGCGGCCCCGGGCGCCCCGGCCCGCCCGCGGTTACCGGCTGGCGCGCCCCGGCCCGCGGGCGCCGCTGCTGCGATCCGAGCTCGGTGCCTGAGCGCCGCCGGGGCCGGCCGGGCGCTCCCGGCGCTGCGGCGCGGCGGGGACGCGCGCGCCCGACCTGCCGCGGAGGAGGGGGCGGCGCGGGGGCGCGGGGGCGCGGGGGCGCGGCGGCGGGAGGAGGAGACCTCGGCAGAACCCTGTGCTGCTCGCGCAGCCGGCGCTCGCAGGCCGGAGCGCAGCCTGCCGCCAGCACAGGGAGCAGTCGGAGAGAACTGTTTGCCCTCCCGGCTCTGCAGTGGGTCCCTCAGGCCAGCTTTGGTGACAGGAGGTCGTGAGCTGAGCGAGAGGGAGTGGGCAGCATGACGGAGATTTATGAGAAGTCCTCAGCCTTGGGTTCAAGTTCAGTAAGGCCGGCGTCCTCCATCATGTGCTACTTTATTACCACCTCAATTTTAGTTCCTCCTCCTGCTCCCTTGAACTGGTGCCAATAGACAGTCAAATGTCCCCTGAACAGGGTCCCAAAAGGATAGGACTGCCCAGGAGTAGTTACAAGTTAGCAGGGGTGGCTCACTCCTCACTTCTGGTAAATATTTGAGTCCTTATTCCGTGCTGGACGCTGATCTGGGCCGCAGCCTCCTGGAGCTTCTCTGAGTGAAGAGACAGGCAATAAACGTAACATACGTAGTGTATGCCATAGTGGAAAGTGCTGTGGAGACAACATGTCAGGAAGCGGATAGAGCACGTTGATGGTGGGGGTGCCATTTTAAATCAGGTGGTCGGAGGTGGCCCCACCGTGCAGATGGCTTTTGAGTAAAGAACTGAGGATGAGAGATCTGGTACCTGGGGAGAAGGCACTTGCTTGTTCCCCACGCTGAGATGTTCCTTATATTATGCGTCGTTTCTTTTCCTCCTCACAGGCACCTTGTGGGGCAGTATTATTACCACTTCCATTTTCCAGAGGAGGACGCTGTAGCTTAGAGAGGTTGAAGGAATTGCCCGAGCTCATGTTAGTAAACGGAGGAGCTCGCCTTCAAGCTCAGGGAGCTGGCGCCCCAGAACCCTAGCTTCAGCGTCACCGTCCTGCAGGGGGAAATGCAGCAACAGTACAGGCGTGCAGGCGGGCGCTGCTGCGATTAGCTCCGTCTCCGGGTGCCAGAACGGATTCCTAGAAATATCTGATGCATTGATTTTTTTGAAAGCTACTTTCATTATTACATGTAAAATAAAATATTTTGCAAACCATCTTTACAGCTGTGTGTACATTCCTCAGCCTCATCCACAGGCAGTTTAATTCTAAATGACATCATCTGGCCATCAGTGATGAGACTCATTAGTCCTTCCCTAATTCTCCGCCTTAATTCCAGTTGCACATTCTGGTCACGAGGCTGTGATCCATCACCAGAGCAGTAGAGCCCGTGCCGCATGTTGGCAGGGCCTGGTGAAGACAGGCAGGGGGCAGAGCGACAGAACTGCTGCTGCTGAGAGGCAACGGTTTCAACAGGCCAGTCTCCGCCATAGCTGTCAGAATCAGATGGCGTCTTTTGGGCAGAGTGCCCATGGCTCCTGAGGCAGAGAATGAGGGCACATTGTACTGTGTAGAAAAGGCCACCAACTACCAGTCTCAGAGGCTGAAACTGCACCATCCAGTGGGAGCAACATCAACAGGATGGCAGAGCTCCCGCTTGTCTCCTGGGTGTCTCTGCCTCCCCATGGCTGCATCCGTTCCCTTCTTCCCTCTCCCATACCAGCAACATCTTCCTACCTTTCCTTCCAAGTCCATCTCAAATGCCACCTCTTCCAGGAAGCTCTCCTCACTGCCCCAGCTACAAATGAACTCTTATTCTAAAATCTGATCTTTTATGGCACCTGTCATTTTAGAGTTTGACTCTAAAATAAGCTTCTCCTTTTCCTCCATAAGCCTGCTTAACTCTTCCATAGCCTGCTTTATATTTAATTTCTCCGCAGGCATAGTGCCTTGCACCCAGTGGACATTTAATGAGTTTTTTATTGTTGTTGTTAATAAATAAATCTATAAGAACACAGTTTCCTTGTCCCTTAATTTTGTCTTTTCATTCCAAAATATCTTTCAAGCTTACAGAAATTTAGCAATCATACTTAGTCATATGTAGCTATAGCTATTGTTGGTCAATATAATTGACAACAGTTTACTTTGAGGTACATTCTATTTGCCCCATTCTGATACTGGAAAATTGAGGTTTAAGAGTAATTTCCCGAAGGTCACGATACTAGTCATTGATAGACCTGAGATTTAAACCCAGGACTGTTTGACCCCAAAGTGCATGCTCTTCACTACAACCTCATTTCCTCACTCAATCATTCATTCATGCATGCGTTCACTTGAATGTTCAATAAATCCTTGTATTTACTGTGCTAGCTCTGCATCAGGCACTGTGAAAATAACTATGATTAAAACACAGTTCTTGCCCTTAAAACTGCTTGCAATCTAGTGGAAGGGACAGACAAGTTAGGAAATCATCAGACATTAGCGTTGTAAATCCTATAAGAGGGATGCACAGAGGCCCTAAAGGAGCACTTGGTTGTACCTTGGGTAATGACAATAAGGATTCACTGAGAAGACAGAATGGAATCTTAATTTTGGAGGATTTATAGTAGTTTCTTGTGATGATGATGAAGAAAAGCATATGGTAGGCATATGCAGATGGAGATGTAGAAGAAAAAAATGCATTCAGAGAATGCTTACAATGATTCAGGAGGGCTGCAGCATGGTGAGAGCAGTATTGAGGTGAGGCTGGAAAGCTAAGCAGAGCCAAACCACAGGGCCCCACGGGTTAGCTTCATGGAGTCCATTACCCCCTGAAAACGTATAACATCATGGATGTCTATGTACGTGAACTTTTCACAGGAGAGGTTTGATAGCGTTAGTCAAATTCTCACAGGGGCTGACTGACCTGGGGCTGGGAGGTGGGGGAGTCAGTTTCCCCTGTCACAGCCTGCTGCCCAATCCATGGACATCCCCAAGGGATTGCAACATCAGCCAGGATGCACTGGATACCTGGGAGTGGGTGCAAGTCTCGCCCCTGCCAGATCACCTCCAAATGTGCAGTGGTGCTGCCAGCCCTGAGCAAGGATGGCTGGACCCCGACTCTCCCAGCTCCTACATCCAGGTCCCCTCTAGGGGTAGAAGGAGGGTATAGCTGAGTAGCTGGCAGGCCAGGAGGCAGGGAGCTGACAGCTGAGAACATGTCCCAGGGAGGCAGCAGAAAGCAGGAGCACAGTGAGCCTAGACTAAGCCCTCAGTGCATGCTCCATTGCCCCACCAGACTTCACTTACTGTTATGGGCAGAATTGTGTCCCCCCAGTTTCCTATGTTGAAGTCCTAACCCACAGTACCTCAGAATATGACTGTATTTGGAGACAGGGCCTTTGAAGGGATGATTAAGTTTAAATGAGGTCATTAGGGTGGGCCCTAATCCAAGCTGACTGGTTCCTTATAAGAAGAGGAGACAAGGACACAGAGAGACACCGGGGGTGCCTGTGCACAGAGGGATGACCACGTGAAGAGGCAGCAAGAGGGCGGCCATCTGCATGCCAAGGAGAGAGGCCTGGAACAGACCCTTCCCTCACGGCCCTCAGAGGAAACCAACCCTGCTGACACCTTGACCTTGGACTCCCAGTCCCCAGAACTGTGAGTAAACACGTTTCTGTTGGGTAAGCATTCCAGTCTGTGATATTTTGTTATGGCAGCCCTAGAAGACTGCTGGATTTACAAAACACGAATTCAAAGTTAAAATTTTGAAGAATTTCAATATCGTGATCACAGAGCATCAAATCTCAAATGAGGGCCCTCCTGAGCAGGGAGTCCTGTGCCACTGCACTGGTCCCATGCCCGTGAAGCCAGGTCTTGGGATTATGGGAGTAGCATCTGAGGATGACTTGGGATCCGTTAGTGGAGAGATATGGTTAAGGCTGTGGGAATGGGTGAGATTGCTCCCTCGGAACATGAAGTGAAAAGACAAGAGAAGAGAGCTGATATCGGAAGATCAGAACACAAACTTGGAAGGAAGACAGAGAAAGAGCAACCAGAGAATTAGGAGGGGAATAAGAGAAGTGTAACCTCATGGAGAAAGGGGCAGTAGTGTCTAAGGCCCGAAGTCATGTGCTTAAGTACAGAGCCCATTGGCATTTGCGTGGAGGTCCTATGGTGGGAGCTGAGGCCAGATCGCTACTGGTTAAGGAGAAAGGACTGCAAGTACAGGCTGATCCTCTAAGGAGGCTGGGGCGAGGGGTGTGGGGTTGGGCTGTTGAGGACCTTTGTGCAGGCCTATGAAGACCAGGGGACCAGGAGACTGAAATCCAGCCCAGACTCTGTCGCCAAGTCTGCATCAGCCTGCAGGAAGGGCTGATGGAAGGTCTTCTAACAGAGGCACTAATGGCCCAGCCCTGAATAACAGAGCTGCAGGGCAGCCTTTCTTCTTTGTCTATTTGCTATCTGAATCCCCTCACTACCTCCATGACAGCAGCCACTGTTCTGTCTCCTTCTAGCACCAGCTGTGGTACCTGCACGTAGCAGGCACAGTGACATATGCTGAATGAGTGGGGTGCAGAATTAAGGGAAAGGTTGTATTTGCTTTGTTTTGTATTTATTCATTTATTGATTTATTTCAGATGAAAGAGACAAACATGTTTATAGATTGAGATCAAGGACCCAGAAAGAAGAGAGTAGATGAAGACAGAGTTGAGACAGGATATAATTGATGAAATAAGATACTAGCGATTGGAATACGAAAATAAATCAAGATAACTGCTAGAGGCAAAAAAAAAAAAATTTGTCTGAATCATCCTTTGGGAAATTCAATCATTTATCTATTCAATGGTGAGTATTTTGCTTTATCCTGGCCCTACCTGGGATGGGGAACTTTTGGGACGGGGAGGGTGGATACATAAGAAAACAGGAGATATTCTTTTCCAGCTGTTCAAGATAACATCATGTAGTTCAGAAATTTCTCGTGGAGAAAGATAAACAACAATGAAACACAGCAAGGTTGTTTGCAAGTGTCTGAGTAATAAGGAAAGATTTGAAAACAGAATGAACTGGGTGAAAGCCCAGAGACATTAGGAAAATCTGCCACAGAGGTAGAGAGGAGACAAGGAGAAGGAAGCTAAGAGTAAATAGGAGATGTGAGCTCTGGCATGGGCTGCTGGCAAGGGGCCGCTTGGCAGCTTTCAGGATCTGGAAGGCAGGGGGTCAGTGTTGGCCCAAGACCTGGACAGCTCCATTTATTTTTCAGTTGATTAGGACCCATGCCAATGGGCCCAGCAAGAAGCAGTAAAATCCAGATCTGTCTCAGAGAAGGACGCATCCCTGATAGCTAATGTGTCTGGGTGAGGAAAACTTGGCAGTGTTTCAGAGAGTCCAATAATGAGGCAGGGACCAGCTGGAGAAAATGATGAGAAAGAAAAATGGGCATTGTTTTCAGATGTTAAAGTATATAGTACAAGACAGTTACCGCTCTAACTCAATTGTTTTCTTCAAAGAATAGGATAATCCATCATCAATGCAAGTCGAAGGCAAAATCACACACACACACACACACACACACATGGACACAGGTACTCCACCACGCAAAGTTATCCAAGAGCAGCAAGCATAACTCACTTCAATCACACACCTGCTCAATCAAGCTTCAGAAAATAAATAGGTGGGTGTTCAGAAATCCCGAGGCTCCTAAGATGTGAGGAGCACAGGCAGCAGTTGGTCATGTTCTAGTCATGAATCTCTCCCAAGCCATTAAGAGTAGTAGCTCTCCACCTATCTTCCTAGGTGGTTTGACAGTTGTCACCTTTTTCTTTCTCACTCTTTGCAGAAATTGGATTGTATTGCCTTGGCTTTATACTGTTGCTCTTTTCAAATTAGCACAACTCTTCCCAAGCATATGTAAACTGCTCTCTCTTGCCAGCTGTTCCCTTTTATTGCATGGAGCAAACACACCCCAGGGAACGCCATACTCCCGCACGTGCACGCACAGGGCCCCTCCTCATGACACCCATTCCATTCCTTCCCCTCCAGTGCTGAAGCATTTTCTTGGAGCTTCCCTCTCGCTGTTCATCCTGTTGTTCCTCCGACAGTACTGCACAGACTTCCACCCACAGAGCGTGGCACCAGGCAGACTAAACATCTAATGTATTTTAGTTCATGTTTGGCACTTAATCACGAAGATGGAGCTGCAAGTCCCTCTGAAATGTCAACTTGAATATATTTTACACTGCCAGAGAGACACAGTGTACCAGGGAGAGAGAGACACAGTGTACCAGGGAGAAACTGTAGCCTCGTGGTGATAACTTACAGCCCCAGGCTCTGACACTCCAATATTTCTTTTCTTCAAAATGCAATTTCTGCATTTTGGAGTGAGTTTCTGGTGGCTTTTTATTTGTTTCCTATCACACAATGACGAAGAAGCTTCAGCTCATTGACTCTGGGCTCGTTAACTCTCTGACAGCCAATAGAAAAAAGAGACTGGCTTGTCCTGGCCCCTTGGTCCTTATTATTCCTTAAACTGTATCACAGCCAAAATAAATCATGCAGGAACTATTCCAAAATGGAAAAACGTATTGACTCCAGCTCCGATATTGGAGGTTACAGCCACGTGGGCGTCCCATACATATCCGTGCCTCTCTCTGTCTGCGTGCCTACCTACCTGCACGGCAACCCCTACGGCGAGGACAGGATGAGGTCTTACAACCCTGCGTGGCTTCATTTCCCATGGAGTCCACCTTTCTTTTCCTGGTCCCTTTGCCGCAGGGAAATTTTGCACTCACCATCTTTACGTGAAGGATTTCATTCTCTGGTTTCAGTTCACGACCAAACTTTGCCAACATAGAACACAAACCGACCCTGATGTGGTCCCCAAAGTGCCATTGCTTAAATAGGAGCCCACCACCACCTGCCTTCACTGAATTCCTGCAGGCTCCTTAGCACTGCTGGTCCAGAACCTGTCCAGTATTTCCACAGCCTCCTTGTTTCTCCCTCATCTTCCAGGGGCATCAGGCAGTCTGGGCCCTGGTGAGGAGGCTGCCTCTACCTCTCAGCTACAGTACTAACGCCCTTGGCCCCGTTCCCCTCCAGCCTTCCTTGACAACTCACAATTTTACGCACACGCGCAAAACACAATTTCAATCCACTGAAATTTTTAATTATCTCAGAGTAGAAGCCAGTAATAATCACAGCACTTACACCTTGCCATGCCAAGTGCTTTGTAGACATCATATTTAATCCTCATGACAGTCCTATGAAATAGCTGCTGTTATTATTACTATCCCCAATTACAGATGAGGAAACTAAGGCTTAACAAGGATAGGAATATGCCTCTATGTGCTGAAAGCAGTCAGCATATTCTGCTTCTCCTCAAATTATCGCTAATACTCTTCTTAATAGTTCTGGCTCCATCAAAAGGCATGTCTCTATGTTGTAGAAACTGACTCAATGTGAAGAAGATGAAAAATAATGAGGAGGAGGACGGGGAGATGTGTGTGTATCTGGGTATGTGTGTTCGTGTGTAAATTCTCAGAAAGAAATATTGAAATAAATGTAAAAACAGTTGAATTTTCATTATTTTAAAAGTAGCATCAGCACTTTATAGAAAACTGAAAAGAAGAAAATCATCTGTAACTTCGCTACCATAAAACTACCAATGATAGCATTTTGCATTTACTTTAAGACTTGTAAAATCTGCTGTTTATACATAAAAATCACATGGTATATTGATTTGTATATTGATTTTTGTATAAATTTGTATATTGATTTTTTCATTAATCTTATTATATTGTAGGCATTTTCTATTTTGTTATATAATCTTTATAAGCATCAACTCTTAATAGCTGTAATATGTCATTGAGTAGGTGCCACAATTTATTTAACTATCTCATTATTGATAAACATTTAAGTAGATTCCAGGTTTTTTTCTAAGTTTTGCTGCAATGATATTTGCATTTACCTTATATAATGGCAGATATGACAAAATTCACAGCAGTTATTCTCCCTGTACTTTACTATTCCTTTTACTTTTGCAGACACTTTTCAGATGTCCACCAATAGATGGCGCCAGCAATGTCCACCTTTGCAGAGCCTGCTGCAGGTAACGGCACATATAGTGACAGTTTTTGTTTAAAAATTCTAAATTTCTGGGGCCGGTCCCGTGGCTTAGCAGTTAAGGGCTCGCGCTCCGCTATTGGCGGCCCAGGTTCGGATCCCGGGCGCCCACCGACGCACAGCTTGTCCGGCCATGCTGAGGCGGCGTCCCACATACAGCAACTAGAAGGATGTGCAGCTATGACATACAACTATCTACTGGGGCTTTGGGGAGAAAAGGGAAAAGAAGGAGAAGGATTGGCAATAGATGTTAGCTCAGAGCTGGTCTTCCTCAGCAAAAAGAGGAGGATTAGCATGGATGTTAGCTCAGGGCTCATCTTCCTCACAAAATAAATAAAAATAAACAAAATTTTTAAAAAAATTCTAAATTTCTACTTATCTTAATAACAAGAGATATAGTTATTAAGTGCCCTAAACTTATAAATGAGAAGTCATTCAGTTCAGCCTAGACATGAGAAATCTGAGGGCAGGGAGAAGTGATAACTGTCTTTAAGTATTTGAAGGTGGAGGGGCTGGGGGAGAATGTCTGTGTCCCCAGGTGGAGGCAAGTTTCAGCTGAGTGAGGGGAACTTCTGCCACGTGGTCTGGAGAGAGCCCCCCTGGTGGCTGTGATAGAGAACAGGCCGGATGGGCCCCTAGTAAGGACTGAGTTAGGGAGTCAAGTCACTGCTGTGCGCTCTGCAAGATCTCCTCCAGCCCCGAGAGGTGGTGACTCCAGAAGTTATACAAAATGAGTTTTTTCCTTTTGTAAAACAGAAAAAAATCAATTGTCATAATTTTGAATTGTTTAAAGTGAAGAAGTGAGTTATTTTATTATGGTGTGCATTCATTCAATAAATATGCATTGTGCATATATCAGGATTCAGGCATTGTTTTAGGTGTTAGGGATGCAAGAGTGAGCAAAACAGACAAAAACTCCATGCTTTCATGGAGCTTACAAATGCCTGACACAGTTTTCACAATGTTTTCACATGTGTTGTCCTATTTGACCTCGTGATGATTGTGTGAGGTAAGCAGAGCAGGGATTCTCCCGCTGTGCACGAGAAGCTAAGGTTTAGAGAGGGTCAGTGACCTGCATCAAGCACACGCTGACTTCTGGGAGAAGAACGGAAACCCAGCCCTGCTGGCTGCCGCCCCAGTGCTCCCCGCCTGCTCGGCTGGCCCGTGGCCGCTGCGTGCAGGGGGGAGCCTGTATCCCTACAGTCCCACCTCAGACTTCAGGAGTCCCACCTCACATTTCAGATGACTTGGAAGATCCTAGAAGGGTAAGATAAGGATCTGTGTACGGATAGCAGAAATGCTTGCTACAACGTGTGCAGGACTGAGGCCTTGGCGAATCAGGGGTCTTACTTCATCTTCACTTTAGAACATTGGTTATTTTGAGAATTGCACGATTATTTTCCAGTAGGTTCTGTTTAATTAAATTCTGGCTTTTAGTTTTCCAGTATGTTAACTAAGTTCTTCATTATAATCACAGGATTGTATTTGCCCAGAAGTAGAGTCATCTTGGGATATCACAGGCATTCTCTGCCCTTGGAAATAAAGAAAAGTAAACACATCTTTCCATGGCAGGTTTCTAGCAGGTCTCTGTTTAGAGGGAGAAGTTAATGAAAAGATGGCAGCATGCTCCCTCTTCAAGTTCTCATTAATTGAGGACAAAGCCATATTAGACCTAAAGTAGAAGAGGATAAATATATATACACACACATATACAGATGGATACACACATATATAACATAAATGTCATATATTAATAAATATACATAAAATATTTACATGTTATATGAACTATATGAGAGGGAATAGTAGTGGAGTGGAAAGGACGTCAGGTGAAAATAATTTAAAACTCACGTCTATCTAGGCAGATCGGAAAAGCTGCAAACTCCCCATACTGAAGAGAGCTCCAGACTCACAGGTTGTGCCCTGGCAAAACAATTACTCGCCCTTGTTTGTTTGTGAAAAGAAATCTTAAAAATCAATTAATGTACTGAAGTTGTTCGGTGGGACGCAAGCAGTTAAAGAGAGGCAATTCCGCAGACAGTGGGAGTGCATGCTCAGAGTCAGAGACCTAGGTTCGAATCTCTGTTCTGCCACTAACTTGCTCTGTGCCTCAGTTTCCTCAGCTGCAAAGTAGGGATAAACACTGTCTCCAGCATTGTTGCAACCAGAATGAGATCGCTTACTTGAAGAGCTAAGGTGAAGAGTGTCACAGAGTTAGTACTCACCACTCAGCAGCTGTTCTTGGTTACACATGAGGTTAACAGCAATCACACGGCCACAGTCTGCACCTCGCGGAGAAAAGACCAAATTTTGAGTCTGGCCTTTGGAGTTTGAGCCCAAAAGTAAATAATTTTGTCCTTTGGGCAAGTCGATGAATCTGTTTATGCTACTTTTGGTAACAAAGCGTCAGTCATCCAGTCTTTACAAGTAACAACTAATTTTGTTTCAACTCCAGAGTCACATAAAAAGTGGAATCAAGGATGGCCTACTTCAAAGGAGCATCACTGCAAGATGTGAGCAAGGTTTGCCTCAATGGGCTCTCCACGAAACAGGCACACCTTCCAGGGAGATGAGGCAGCTGCTCTCCGTGGTCCTCAAAGGAGAGTCTAGGTGAGTATTAAGAGGATAAAGGGATGGGCCGGCCCCGTGGTTTAGCGGTTAAGTGCACGCGCTCCGCTGCTGGCAGCTCGGCCCAGAACCCGGGCGCACACTGATGCACGGCTTGTCTGGCCATGCTGAGGCCGCGTCCCACATACAGCAACTAGAAGGATGTGCAACTATGACATACAACTATCTACTGGGGCTTTGGGGGAAAAAAATAAAATAAATAAATAAATTAATTTAAAAAAATTTAAAAGAAAAAAAGAGGATAAAGGGAGAGAAGTCAAGATGGTGGCATAGATGGACTCTGAACTCACCTCCTCCCGCGGACACAGCCAATTTACAACTACTCTTGGAAAAATTACCCCTGAGAGAGAACTGAAAACTGGATAAGAGGAACTCCTGCAACAAACAACAATCCTAAGTGAGATAGAAGAGGCAGAAATTCCCTTCTGGAGAGAAAAAACGCCACCCTGACAAGCCACAGCGCTTCACGGCCGGCCGGGAGCAGCCCAAAGGTACGCAGCCCTCCCTGGAGGAGCAGGGCCCTGAGCCAGGGAGCGCCCCCGCCGTAGGCATTTTTTGGACCCAGCGCAACCTAGCCGAGTGGCCTAATATCTGATTTGCTTGCTACTAAAACATTTGGGGATACCCACAGAAAAGCTGGTTCGCAAAGAAATTAAAGCTGGCTCTTAAAGGGCCCATGCACAAACTCACCCATCTCGGAAAGAAACCTAAAATCACCAGAAAGAAAAGTGCACAGTCCTTTGGTGAAAAGAGACTCACCTGATAGGCTCTGAGTGCATCTCAGTGAGAGGTGAGACCTCTCCAGGGACTGGGACATTGGCGGCAGCCATTGTTGTGGCCTGGTGTGGGCGTGCTGACACAGACACTGGCAGACGCCATTGGAGTTCTCCCTGGGGCCTGCTAGCCCAGGGTCTGCCCCACCCACTAGAGTACTGATTTAATCCAGCTCAGCCAGGGCAGGCAGCCCACCCTAGGGACTGGTCCCACCCAACAAGCCCTTGGGCAACTTGTGGGACTGCTAAGTGAGCTGCCTGGATTCTCTGCAGCCTGGAGAGTGGGTCCACATCTGTGGGGCAGGGCATGTGCAAGGAGCGGGTGGAGAGTATGGGGCAGTGGTGGAGTGTGTGGGTCTCCCACCTTGGAGAGATTGGATCCACTTCAGGGAGTCGGGGTGCACATGTAGGGCAGGACTGTGTTGACTATGTGTATGGACTTGTGGGTGGCAGGGCTTGTCAGATGCAGAAGGCTTGTGCTTCTCAAAGGCCCACATAGGGGGTTTGCTCCACCTTCCAAAGCCTGAAACAATTGGGTGCCTGAGGCCAGCCCCACCCAGCTGCAATCCTCAGATTGCTGAAAAGAGACCTAAAGGCTGGAGGCTTATAGCAATTGTAAGCCCCTGAGCCTAACAACCTGCCACACTGGGGGCCTACTCACTTAATAGAAAAACTGCAACAGGAATGTGCTATTAGGCTTTGCAGCCAACTGTGCTGGGGCTCCCCACACTCAATAAAGAAACCAAAGGGCCCACAACAACTACACTCAGCTGAGCATTACAACCAGCCAGCCAGGGGGACAGCTCAGCCTCCCTGGGCACCTACGGGAAGAGCAACCCTGCCACAACAGAAGGACACACGAAGCCCACACAGGGGTCACTCCTGGAACATTTGGAACTGGTGACAAGAGGGAAGCACACTGCAGGGCCTCATAAGGCATCACATATATAAGGTCACCTCTCCAAGATCAGGAGACGTAGCTGACCTACCTAATACTTAGACACAAGCACAGGGAAAGAGGCAAAATGAGGAGGCAAAGGAATACATTCCAAGTAAGGGAACAGGATAAAACCCCAGAAAAGGAACTAAGTGAAACAGAAATGAGCAACCTACCCGAGAGGGAGTTCAAACAAAGAGTGTTAAGGATTCTCACTGATCTGGGCAGAAGAATAGATGAACTCAGTGAGAATGTCAACAAAGAAATAGAAGATATAAAAAAGAACCAATCAGAAATGAAGAATACAATACTGGAAATGAAAAATTCACTAGAAGGACTCAAAAGCAGAGTAGAGGATACAGAAGAACAGATCAGTGAGCTGGATGAAAGATTAGAGGAAATCACCCAAGCTGAACAGATAAAAGAAAAAAGAATTAAAAAGAGTGAGGACAGTCTAAGGGAGCTCTGAGACAACATCAAGCGCACTAACATCCATGTTATAGCTGTCCCGGAAGGAGAAGAGTGAGACAAAGGGGCAAAGAATCTATCTGAAGAAATAATAGCTGAAAAATTCCCTAACCTAAGGAATGAAACAGACTTCCAGGCACAGGAAGCACAGAGAGCACCAAACAAGATAAACCCAAAGAGGCCCACACCAAGACACATCATAATTAAAATGTCCAGTATTAAAGATAAAGAGAGAATCCTAAATGCCCCAAGAGAAAGACAAGTTACATACAAAGGAAACCCCATAAGGCCGTCAGCTGACTTCTCAGCAGAAACCTTACAGGCTAGAAGAGAGTGGCACGATATATTTAAAGTGCCAAAAGGAAAAAACCTACAGCCAAGAATACTCTACCCAGCAAGGTTATCATTCAAAATGGAAGGAGAGATAAAAAGTTTCTCAGACAAGCAAAAATTAAAGGAGTTTGTCACCAAGAAACCAGTTATACAAGAAATGCTAAAAGGACTTATCTGAGGGAGAAAGAGAAGACCACAAATAGGAAAAATTATCTATTTCCATGATAATAGGGTAACAGATACAAATGCACAAAAAAGAGGTTAGATATGATATCCAAAACATAAAATGTGGGAGGAGGGGAGGTAAAGAGTAGAGCTTTCAGATAGAGGTCAAACTAAAGAGACCATCAACTTAATATAGATTGCTATATATGTAGGTTACTGTATATGAACCCCATGGTAATCACAAACCAGAAACCTATAATAAATACACAAAAAACTAAGAGAAAAGAATCCAAACATAATACTAAAGAAAGCCATCAAATCACAAGGGAAGAGAGCAAGCGAAGAGAAAGGAACAGAGAAGAACTACTAAAACATCAAGGAAAAAAAGTTAAAAAATGGCAGTAAGTACATACTTATCAATAGCTACTTTAATTGTCAATGGACTAAATGCTCCAATTAAAAGGAATAGGGTGACTGATTGGATAAAAACACAAGACCCATATATATGCTGCATACAAGAGGCACACTTCAGACCTAAAGACACTCACAAACTGAAAGTGAAGGGATAGAAAAAGATACTCCACGAAAATGGCAATGAAAAGAAAGCTGGGGTAGCAATTTTCATATCAGACAAAATAGACTTTAAAACAAAAACTGTAAAAAGAGACAAAGAAAGGCATTACATAATGATCAAGGGAACAATCCAACAAGAGGATATAACACTTGTAAATATCTATGCACCCAATGTAGGAGCACCTAAATATATAAAGCAATTATTAACAGACATAAAAACAGAAATAAACAGTAACACAATAATAGCAGGGGACTTTAACAACCCACTTACACCAACAGATAGATCGTCCAAACAGAAGATCAATAAGGAAAGACTGGCCTTAAATGACACACTAGAACAGATGGACCTAGTAGATATATACAGAACATTCCATCCAAAACCAAAGAATACACATTCTTTTCAAATGCACATGGAACATTCTTCAGGATTGATCACATATTAGACCACAAAATAAATCTCTATAAATTTAAGAAGATTTAAATAATACCAAGCATCTTTTCTGACCACAACGGTATGAAACTAGAAATCAACTATAGGAAGAAAATTAGAAAAGCCACAAATATGTGCAGATTAAACAAAATGCTACTGAACAACGATTGGGTCAACAAAGAAATCAAAGGAGAAATCAAAAAATACCTGGAGACAAATGAAAATGAAAATACAACATGCCAGAATTTATGGGATACAGCAAAAGTGGTTCTAAGAGGGAAGTTTATAGCAATACAGACCTACATCAACAAACAAGAAAAATCTTAAACAATCTAACGGGACACCTATAGGAACTGGAAAAAGAGGAACAAAGCACAAAATCAGTAGAAGAAGGGAAATAAAAATCAGAGCAGAAATAAATGAAATAGAGACTAAAAAAACAATAGAAAAAGTTAATAAAACCAAGAGTTTGTTCTTTGAAAAGATAAACAAAATTGACAAACCTTTAGCTAGACTCACCAAGAAAAAAAGAGAGAAGGCTCAAATAAGTAAAATCAGAAATGAAAGAGGAGAAATTACAAAGGACACCTCAGAAATGCAAAAGATTATAAGAGAATACTATGAAAAGCTGTATGCCAACAAACTGGATAATCTAGATGAAATGGACAAATTCTTAGAATCATACAACCTTCCGAAACTGAATCAAGAAGTAATAGAGAGTTGTAATAGACCGGTCACCAGTAAGGAGATCGAAACAGTAATCGAAAACCTCCCCAAAAATAAAAGTCCAGGACCAGATGGCTTCCCTGGTGAATTCTACCAAACATTCAAAGAAGACTTAATATCTATCCTTCTCAAACTCTTCCAAAAAATTGAAGAGGAGGGGAAGCTTCCTAACTCATTCTACAAAGCCAACATTACCCCGATACCAAAACCAGAGAAGGACAACACAAAAAAAGAAAATTACAGGCCAATATCACTGATAAACATCGATTCAAATATCCATAACAAAATACTAGCAAATTGCATACAACATTAAAAAGATTATACAGGAGCTGACCCGGTGGCGCAAGCCATTAAGTGCGCACCCTCCACTGCTGTGGCCTGGGGTTCGCCAGTTCGGATCCTGGGTGCGCGCCGACACACCGCTTGGCAAGCCATGCTGTGGCAGCATCCCATATAAAGTGGAGGAAGATGGGCATGGATGTTAGCCCAGGGCCAGTCTTCCTCAGCAAAAAGAGAAGGATTGGCAGATGTTACTTCAGGGCCGATGCTCCTCACCAAAAAAAAAAAAAAAGATTATACACCATAATCAAGTGGGATTTATCCCAGGGATGCAGGGATGGTTCAACATCTGCAAATCAATCAATGTGATACCACATTAATAAAATGAAGAATAAAAATTATACAATCGTCTCAATAGATGCAGAGAAAGCGTTTGACAAGATACAGCATCCATTTATGATAAAAAAAACTCTGAATAAAATGGGTATAGAAGGAAAGTACCTCAACATAATAAAGGCCATATATGACAAACCCACAGCTAATATCATCCTCAATGGTGAAAAACTGAAAGCTATCCCTCTGAGAACAGGAACCAGACAAGGATAGTCACTCTCACCACTCCTGTTTAAAGTAGTATTGGAAGTCCTAGCCAGAGCAATCAGGCAAGAAAAAGAAATAAAAGGGATCCAAATTGGAAAGGAAGAAGTGAAACTGTCACTATTTGCAGATGACATGATTTTATATATAGAAAACTCTAAAGAATCCAACAAGAAACTTTCAGAAGTAATAAATGAATATGGTAAAGTTACAGGATACAAAATCAACATACAAAATTCAGTTGCATTTCTATACACTAACAACAAAGCAGCAGAAAGAGAAATTAAGAATACAATCCCATTTACAACTGCAACAAAAAGAATAAAATATCTAGGAATAAACTTAACCAAATGGGTGAAAGATCTGTACACTGAAAACTATAAAACATTGCTGAAATAAATTGAAGAAGACACAAAGAAATGGAAAGAAATTCCGTGCTCTTGGATTGGAAGAATTAACACAGTTAAGATGTCCATGCTTCCTAAAGCAATCTATAGATTCAATGCAATCCCTATCAAAGTTCCAACAACTTTTTTCACAGAAATAGAACAAAGAATCCTAAAATTGATATGGAACAACAAAAGACCCTGAATAGCCAAAGGAATCTTGAGAAAAAAGAAAAAAGCTGGAGGTATCACACTCCCTGATTTCAAAATATACTACAAAGCTATAGTAACTGAAACAACATGGTACTGGCACCAAAACAGACACACAGATCAATGGAACAGAACTGAGAGCCCAGAAATAAACCCACACATCTATGGACAGCTAATTTTCAACAAAGGAGCCAAGAACATACAATGGAGAAAGGAAAGTCTCTTCAACAAACGGTGTTGGGAAAACTGGACAGCCACATGCAAAAGAATAAAACTAGACCATTATCTTATACTATACACAAAAATTAACTCAAAATGGATTAAAGACTTGATTGTAAGACCTGAAACCATGAAACTTCTAGAAGAAAACATAGGAAGTACACTCTTCAACACTGGTGTCAGAAACATATTTTCAAGCACCATGTCTGACCGGGCAAGAGAAACAATAGAAAAAATAAACAAATGGACTACATCAAACTGAAAAGCTTCTGCACAGCAAAGGAAACCCTCAATAAAACGAAAAGACAACATAACAATTGGGAGAAGATATTTGCAAACCATACATCTGATAAGGGGTTAATCTCCAAAATATATAAAGAACTCATACATCTCAGCAACAAAAAAAGTAACAACCCAATTAAAAAATGGGCAAAAGACCTGAACAGGCATTTCTCCAAAGAAGATATACAGATTGCTAACAGGCACATGAAAAGATGTTCAACATCATTAACTATCAGGGAAATGCAAATCAAAACCACCATGAGATATCACCTCACACCCCTCAGAATGGCTATAATTAACGAGACAGGAAACAACAAGTGTTGGAGAGGATGTAGAGAGAAGGGAACTCGCATACACTGCTGGTGGGAGTGCAAACTGGTGCAGCCACTATGGAAAACAGTATGGAGATTCCTCAAAAAATTAACAATAGAACTACCATATGATCCAGCTATTCCACTGCTGGGTATTTATCCAAAGAACATGAAATACCAATGAGTAAAGATACATGCACCCCTGTGTTCATTGCAGCATTATTCACAATAGCCAAGACTTGGAAGCACCCTAAGTGTCCATCAAGGGACGAATGGATGAAGAAGATGTGGTATATATACACAATGGAATACTACTCAGCCATAAGAAATGATGAAATCCAGCCATTTGTGACAACATGGATGGACATTGAGGGTATTATGCAAAGTGAAATAAGTCAGAGGGAGAAGGTCAAATACCATATGATCTCACTCATAAGTAGAAGATAGAAACAACAAAAAACAATCACATAGAGACAGAGATTGGATTGGTGGTTACCAGAGGGAAGGTAGGGAGGGAGGAGGGCGAAAGGGATGATTAGGCACATGTGTGTGGTGATGGATCGTAATTAGTATTTCTGTGGTGAGCATGATGTAATCAATGCAGAAATCGAAGTATAATGATGTATGCCTGAAATTTATACAATGTTACAAACCAATGTTACTTCAATAAAAAAATTAATTAAAAAACATAAAACAAAAAGAGGATAAAGGGATGAAATTTAGAAACCCAAGTGGAAATGTCATTCCCATCAGACAGATTTCTCTCCACTTCAAAATAAACGGCTTTCATTATAAACTGCTCTTTGAATCTGAATTCAGTCAAACCCATAACATCAGAGCAGGGATGGTGATACCAAACATTGTCAAGTCTTACCAGATGGCTGGAAGTTTTGAATAAAAGCAGTCAATCCATGCAAGACAACCGTGCCAAGCAGGAATGCAGGTTTTTTCCAGGCAGCATGTGAATGAGTGGGTTCCTGGGCACACATCCCTTCATCTTGCCCCCAGCTCTGCCTCTTACAATGCCACCATTTGAGTCTATATAGTCCACCTTTGTCCCCAGACTTCCCAATTATTTTCATTTTCTACCCATTTCCTCTTACTTTCATCTTACTCCTCTAGGCTCAGCCTTGGTAAGATAGCTGCCTGATCAGAAAAGCCCAAAGTTCACAAAGCACTTGTGCCTCCTGATGGAGGGAGAATCGGTTTCCTTTCGTCCTCCTGAGAGCGTTCTCCTGAACGACTCAAATGAATCAGTAAGCAGCATGTCACTGGATGACATTCAGACTGTGAGTGTGCATGTGGTTGCTTTAGTCACCAGAGAGTTACCTGTGGAGTGTGGATGAGAAACTGAGCCGTCAGTTCCCTCTCAGGACCAGGTGAAATCATTTAACTCAAAGATCAGACAAACTAAGCAAGGTATGTATTTAGAAGGCAATTAAATTGTTTGAAAACCAGTCCTTCCCTCCAGCTTCTGAGAAAAAGTCAGGGCTTAGTGCTGATTAAAGAGGCCGAGTTCCTGCCAGACCCTAATGGATGTTCCCTCAGATTTTGGAAGCAGAATGAAAACCGAATCATCAAAGAGCAATCAACTGTGGGCCCTGTCGCAGATGTCTCCTTGGGCAGGAGAGCTTTAGCTCTATACCAGATGGAAGGTTTAAATCAATAACTCAAGCTGCCTTGCACCTTGTGTAGACATCATGGATTTCTGCATAAAGATGACATGAAATAGAAAATATTGCAACACATGAGAGAGCTCAGAGGCTGATATACACGGTAACATCCTTATTTTCCTTGCCCCAAAGACAACTGTTTGTTTATATTTAACAAATATTTATACATATTTTACTGATATAAGTACTTTTTAAAGATTAACTCATTTCATCCTCATGACAACCATATGAAGTGGGACAGGTATTATTATTTCCTTCATTTCCATTCACAGTTGTGGAGACTGAGGCACAGAGAGTTTAAATAACTTGCCCAAGGTCACACAGACTGCTTGATTCAAATCTAGAGTCTGCTCCAGAATCTCTGCTTTTTCCACTCTGCTATATGCTGCCTTATTAAATATTTTAATCACAAAATTTAAAAACATTTAATTTATTCTCTATCTTAAAATATTCCTTCTCTATCTAAAAAAGATACATGCATGGAAACTTCGGCATGTGAGTTGGGAGCCTCCAGCAGAAAGTGGGCAGAGGTCACTCACAAGATGGTGGATGAAGTCGGCAACTGCTGCTTTGATTCAACCATCTTGCCAAGGCCTGGAAAGTTCCCTCTCATCCCAGTTCAACCTCCATCGGTCGGGTCTGAGTGTAGAGTCCCAACTGTTTCCCTGTTACCTGTTCTATATCCAGGCTCCCAAATTATTGTTGCCCACTGGATGCCAAATAACCCTCCCAACGTCACTTACTCATTCATTCCGTAAACTCCTTCCATGTGCCAAGCCTTGGTATGAAGAATAATTGAGACCATCTTCTAGGCAAGTGAAAATATAAGAATGCTACCGGAGGGGCCAGCCCTGTGGCGCAAGCGGTTAAGTGCACGCGCCCCGCTGCGGCGGCCCAGGCTTCGCTGGTTCGGATCCCGGGCGCACAGCGATGCACCACTTTTCAGGCCATGCTGTGGCAGGCGTCCCATATAAAGTGGAGGAGGATGGGCATGGATGTTAGCCCAGGGCCAGTCTTCCTCAGCAAAAAGAGGAGGATTGGCAGATGTTAGCTCAGGGCCGATCTTCCTTACAAAAAAAAAAAAGAATGCTACTGGAAATATAATAAAAATGGCCCTGGAAAGCCCTGAAGTTAATGCAGATTAATCCAGCATATATCAGAAAAACCAAAGGACACGATTCACCCCACATTTATTGAACACCGGCGCTAGACACCATGATAGGACAAACCAAAACAAACATAACTGCTTCTCTGTTCCTGGCCCTGAACTGGGTTCTGGGAGTGTATTAGCGAACAAGATAAACTCAGCCCCTGCTCCATAAAACATACGGGTGTTGGAGAAGGCTGCCAATAAAAAAGTAATTACCGATGCAAATATAAATTATAAAAAATTCTAAATTGTGTTTCTAGGTTTGACTTTGTCAAATGCTGAGACTCCCTGATCTGGAGTTACATTCTTAAGAGCTCCTTCTCTAGTCCCACAGTTCCTCATTTTAGAACTTTTGCAATTTACATGATATTGAGCACTAAATAATCTAACTGTAATTTCTGGAGTTGGTATTGCTAGGTGGAGAGAGAAATTCAGTGGTTAGATGGCAGTGTCCTGGCAGGGTGCATTAGGGGATTCTCACTCGGGAAGGATGCTTTCTGCCAAAAGTCCTAGAAAGACAGCAAGTCAGCCACAGCCAGAGCATCCCGGAGGGGAGTGAACTCACTCTTAGAAGTCAGCCGACAAAGATTCAGTACGTAAACTCAGTAATTGGAGCAGATTTAAAAACTTTTTTCAAGACAAAGCCTTAGTAGTAAGGGCTCTGAGCAAAAGGTAGAAATTAATTCAGTACAGATGGTGAGGACAAGACCACAGGGACACACACGTGAATCCAGACTGTTCTGCAACCCAGGCAACTTCCTTTGCTATTATTATTCTCTTAAGAATGAGAAGTGACGATTGGTACCAGGACCCACCCTGCAGTCTTTGCAGATTGTGTTACTTAAGCATAATGAAGCTACATATTCTTCTTAGAGAGAATGGACTCTCATTTCTTTCTGTAATCTTCATAAACGTCTGCATGTGTTCCTGGAGATGGTGGGCCCTTCCTAACCAGAATGAAACGCACTAGGTAAGTGCAGCCCCTAAGAGATGTTTATACCTTCTTTACCAGTGCTGTGTTCTCTGTTCTTAGCTTCATCCAGCTGCAAGCGGCAAGCGTTTTGGAGAAGGACCATCTCATCAGGCAAACATCTTTCTCTTTACTTTAAGCTCCTTTATTTCCTCTCAGAAGCAAAATGGTCAATGCTATAGCCTTAAGCATTGTGTATGGTTAGCATTTCATTTTCATACCTCAAGGCAAAGCCCCAGGACCTTTTGGAAGACTTCATTCATTTAACAGATACTTACTGAAATGTGTCTAAGTGCGTACAGTAAATGATAGATGTGCCAACCGGTGTGACTGGGCACTTCTAACTAAAGGATCTCTCCCTGTGGAGCATCTCAATGCCCTAAACAGTGTGGAAAGAAGTCCTTGGAACGGCTACAGACTGATGATTGCATACTTCTGTCTAAGGAAAAGCTTTAGGGGCCTCTGTGCTCAGTGGCCCTGGCAGGCTTCCAGAATTTGGTTAAACAAGTCCCAGGGCAGTGTGAACCGTTAGATTTGCTTCTCTGGGACAATGATATTGAGCAGGAGTTTGGAAAGGGAGGTAGGCAGGGAGATCTGAGCAGTGCCCTCTGGTAACCATAGAGCTTAACTGCCAGACTTGTGTGCCAAGAGCAAAGTTCTGAGATGCCCCCTCAGGCCAGCGAAGGAAGGCTGGCCAAACCCAACACCAAAGGGCAATGAAGTGTACAAAACACCAACCCAAGTCTTCACGCTGGTGGAGCTGGCAGGTGTACTTTCTAAGTAGGCCAACTTTCCCCCACCTCCAGCAAAAATCAGTAGTCCATAACAACATTTGGTTAAATTATTGTCACTCTGTGATCAGTCTGGGGATTCAGAGATACATATGGGCAATGTGTTGATAAATGAGATGTGTTAAGAGACCACAGGACCTTGAAAGAAAAAGCAATTGTGGGCTCAGAAATTGTTTTTATGTCATTTCCATTTGAGAAATGAGACCTGAAGAAGAGATATTAAAAAAAGAAAAAAAAAAACTCCATTCTATTGGACACATGAGGGCTTTAATTCATAGTATGTAAGAAAGAAATATGGGTAAGGAAAAGATGTTCAATCAATGCTTCCTTTCCAACCCCAGTGGACATACAGATGAGGATTGGGGAGGCAAAACCTAAAACCAGGCAACTGATTACATAGCCTTTGATTATTTTAGGGTTTGGGATTCAGAAGACAACTTGGTTTACAGACCCCCCTCCCAACTGAAGAGTGTCCATGGCTCTCCCAATATCATCCAATGTAACAATTCCATCAAATTCCCCTACAGCTTAACACTGGCACTTTTATTTCCAAGCAGAAAAGCACATTTATGAGCTCACGCTTGTTTATCCTAACCAGCCAGCACACTACCCTGGGGCTCCATGTGTCTCTTTAGAACTGAATCTGAGGCCCCTAGGACAAAAAGAAAGAGAAAAAATTCAATCATGATTTTTGATGCTGTGATTTAAAGCACTAGTGTATCCTTTGAGCTACAAAGATAGCAGGAAGTACAGATTCACAAGGGTATGTCGGGTGGCAGTAGAGGAAAGCCATTTTATAGCAATTATAAAAGCTTGAAAAAACAATATTTTAAAGCTCTCTGTTGGGTAATTAATTTCTGGCTTCTGTCATTGCTCAAGATGACCTTGCTTGTCCTAAGCCATACGCCTTGCAATGCCCAGGTAATACCAATTATTTCCTTGTAGCCAATTAGTGATTGTGTTTAACTCAATTAACAGCAAGTGACCCTAAAGTCTAGGAGAGCTCCGAGTCTACTGCCTCATTTCCTGATGCCCAGAAATACAGGATCCCAGCAACGTGGCTCTCTCAATATGTAAAGGAAAAGGATAATTGCAACAGAATTTTCATCCTTTTGCCCAGTTTTAAGGACTTTACCACAAAAATAACAACAAATGAAGAAAATTCTGTCCACAGTTCTAAATGACTAAAAAACCAATCTCAGTTTTTATTTGTAAAGAAAAATGATTTCAGGTCTGTACGCATATTTGTGTTCCCTAAGTCCAAGACCAGGGAAATATGAGTTTAGTGAGGAAACTCAGAACAAAAGTAGGAAAAAAAATCTTATTTAAAATAAGCCAGAAGCTAACTTAAATTTTGCTTAGTTTTTTAGAAAACTATTTTCCCCATTACCTCTTTCGTTTGAAGAAAGAAAGCCTGACAGCAGAGAGTAGGAGTTTTACCAAGGAAATTATAAGCCTCCTTCTCTGAGCAAAACCAAAATCCGACCCAGAATATCTTGCTGGAGTCACCCCCTAAATGTGACCGACATGTTAGATCTTGCTTCTACTGGTGAATCTTCACCTATATTTTTATTTTATGGTCTTTTCTAACCATCATTGATGGCATGGTGTGGCTCTAAGAAATTAAGAAATAGGGGTGAGATTACAGAAACAAGAAGGGATTCTTAATGATCACATAGACCTTTGAAGGTACATATACAGGATGCCATAATTTTGGTCAGTGTATTACTTTCCTAGGGCTGCCGCAATAATATCTCACAATCTTGGTGGCTTAAAACAACAGAAATTTATTCTCTCACAGTTTGAAAACTAGAAGTCCAAAATCAAGGTATGGGCAAGTTTGGTTCTTTCTGGAGAACTCTGAGGGAGAATCTGTTCTGGCCTCTCTCCTACCCTCCTGTGGTTGCTGGTAATCTTGGTTTCTATAGGCTTGTAGATGCATCGCTCTAGTCTGCCTCCATCATCACATGGTGTTCCTCCCTGCGTGTCTGTCTCTGCTTCCTCTTATAAGGATGCTAGTCCTATTGGAGAAGAGGCCCTCTCTAGTCCAGTATGACTTCATCTTAACTTATATCTTAATTACATCTGCAAAGACCCTATTTTCAAATAAGGTCATCACATTCACAGGTACCAGGGGTTAGGACTTCAACATATTTTTTTGTGGGACACAATTCAACCCACAACAGTCAGAAAATTTTTTTCTGATTTTAACAAAAATGACTAAAGGGCAAGAAACCATTTTATGAACCTGTTCATCCCTAAAAATGTAAATCTTTGGCTTAACCTATGAGACTTGGATGTCTGCAAGTTATGTGTTATACGGGAGGCCAAAACCGAGCAAGTAGCTCTTAAAAGAGAACTTTTGGCCTCATTAAAAGAATCCATTTGAGTTGCGACACTTGAGTAGTCTCTAGAAATATCCTATTTGAAGTTGACATCTAGCATCCAGACTTGCCATGTATGATAAGAGACCAAAATTTAGGGTGTTGGAGTTTATGGAACTCAAGTATTGAATGCTTACACAGGGAATCCAAAGCTGGAAGCCTACTTTGGAAGTTTCCTACATGACCCACCAAACTTGGGCCGCTTCCAGTGGAATTCCACAACAAGACTGCCTGGAAAGTTGTTCTTCTGATTCCAAAATAGTCACAAGAGAGTTGCTTTAGCAGCAGTTCTCCTGAAAGGGGCTCCACTGGGTGTTGTTCCCATCATCTTTGGAGGGGTCCTGGCCAGGAACACTTTACCTTGGACATTAAAGTTAAGACAACCCAGCCTCTTAATGAAGAAGCCAATCAGGCAGCTTTGAGAAGAAGGCAGAGTAGAGAGAAACCATCAAGCTGTTGTTACTGACTCCGTTTTTACCTCTTGGAATTAAGTGTATGAAGCTTTTACCCTGGGAACACTGTAAATGCCACGAAATTAACACCTACATAGTAATTGCTTTCATTTTCACAATTTTCCCCAATGTTTCACAATGAAAATTTTCAAGCAAAATTAAAAAAATTTTACAGTGAACATCACCTAGATTCTATCACTAACATTTCCCTACACTTGCTTTCTCATCTATCTATCCATTGGTCCAACCCTCTATCCACCTATCTATTTTATTTTTATGCATTTCAAAGCAAAGTACAGACATCAGTACATCTCCTCCTAAATACTTCAGCACGCATATCATCAACTAGAGATTTCCACAGCCTCTTAAGCTGTGGAATAGGCCACATAAACTATGCGACATAGAGAACTGCGTAGCACCCCCATGAGGATATTGTCATTTCATGGTAAGTGTCCACGTAGCATATTTTTTCCTGAGCATTTCAGTAAATATCTAAAATACAAGACAAGTGTGGTTATAAAGTTTATATTAAGATATTTTACTAACAAAATATAAAAAATTCATTAAGCCATCTTATTCACAAATACTGGCACTACATCCCTCTGGGCACATAAACAAGAACTTGGGTTGGTACTGCTTCAGAATTCCTGGTCTCACAGGCTCCCAGCTGTCCTATAACTACACTGAATGTGCTGACTTGAGTTCTCTCCAAAGACCACAATCATTATATCTCTGCCCGGGCATCTCTCACACTACTTTCCTATGCTACAATCCTCTTTCAAATACGAGTTTAAACTCTAGGTGTCACCAATAAAATTCCATAAAGCGTAACCCTTTATTTTATTACTATTTGTCAAACACGATCTTTCCATTAAAAAGAAAGCCCTCTTGCCCCATCTATGTTCATGGGCTGCTGTCATTGCAGGGATTGCCTGGATAATATAGCCCTGTTCTGAGAGAAAAAGGTTCAAGGAAAACAAGAACTTCATTGATTAAGTGGAGGGAGATAAGAAAGACAGGAAACCAATCGTGAACTTAAAAAATTAATGAAGCAATTACCTCTCTATAGGAAGACCAGAAAACAGAAATGTAAGAACTCGGAGAAGAGATGGCAAAGCAATAGAAGGAGAAGGAACATGACCTGGTGGAAACAGCAGAGAACTGGAAGGGAAAAATCATAGAAATAAGGCAAAATCAGAAGGAGCACAAGCCAAGTCAAATAGACACTATAAGCTAATCAAAATAAAAGAGAAATTTATTTCTTTAAAAGTTGAAAAGAATTAGGATGAAAATGATAAAGAAACAGGCAAAGAAAATCCAACACATAGTTGGAATTACCAAATAAGGAAAAAAAAAGACTTAGACAATATGCAGACCAGAGGGACAGAAACAAAATGGTAAACATTATACATCCCCAACAATAGAGAAATTGTAAATGTTACATGCCTGGCAGTGTAAAAGTGGCTTAACTATAACAAATTGAAATAGGAAGATGGAAAAAACGTGGGAGGAAGAGTAAGTACAATGATCTACAGTATATCTGAATCAAAGGATGCCATTTAAAGCTGTAAAATGAGGTAATATAAATACAAGCATTATAAATAGCATGAAGATAAATTTTAAAAATATATTGTTGACCAAAATTGGGAGGTGCAGGGAGGGAGTGGGGGAAGGATGTGAAAATAAGTTTGTTTTATCATTTGTACTCATTAGGGAAAAAATAGATACTATCTCTAAAGAAATAAAGGGCTAAGAGGATTATATATCTACAGTTACATAAGTAACCACGAAACAAAAACACTAAGTTTCCTAAATAACAAATGAATCATTCACAACATAAAATAATTTGAAGGAAACAGATCACAGCATGAAATACTTTTTTAAAACTATAAAAACAGCAAATATAAATAATAGAGTTAAGACCACATGTCTTTCCAATTAATAACAAATGGACTTAACAAATAACGAATGGACTTAACTCATCTATTAAAAGAAAAAGAACTGTAGACTAGATCAAAAAGTAAAATACAATTCCAAGCTGTATGTAAAATTCACCTAAAACAAAGTGATTTAGAAAGATTGAAAATAAAAGCATGGGAGAAGTTATACCAGGTAAATACAATCCAAAAGAAAGCAGGGGTCCCAGTTGTAATATCAGAATAGATGGAGTACAGAAAAAGAACATTAAATGAGACAATAAAAAGGCATTTTATCATCCTAAACCTTGCAATTAATGACGAATATATGACAGCCATAAATATTTACTTAAGCACAAAATAACATAGCATACATTTTCATAATTCAGAAAATATAGGAATTACCAGAAAGGTGAACAAAACTATGTTTCTAGCAGGAGACTTTAATTCATCTCTCAGTCCATGAGAGATAAATTGGCAAAAAATAAGTAAAGATATAGAAGACCTAAATAACAAAGTTAACGAGGGAGATAAATTAATAAATACTCAAAGCATAGAAAATAGAGAATACGTCTTCTTTTCAAGCATCCTTAGTACAGTCACCGAAATTGACCAGACCTAGGCTACAGAGAAAAATCCCAATAAATTCTTTATGATAATGAGCTTTGCCATCCAAGAAAATGAATGCCGTTCCATTTGTCCAAGTCCTGTTTTTCCTTCAGGAGTGTTCTATCATTTGCTTCATGTAGGTTTTTGCCTAATATTTGCTACATTTTTTTTCTTGATATTTTATCTTTGATAGGCTCTTTCATTCCATTATACTGTTATACTGACTATATGTATGTATATCTAGAGAATTTATATGTGTGTGTATACATACATGTATATATATATATATTTTTCTGAATATCAGTTTTATACTATGCTCCTTTGCTGAACTGTAGAAGATTTTTCAGGTGACTTTTGTTGCTGTATACCAGGAAACTGCAGTCAACTTCACAGCATCCTGTAGTCCTGAGGAAGGGAGCAGGCAGGGGAACCTGGAGGTCCCTGCAAAGACTCATAGCAGCTGAAGCCCACTCATCAGCATTCACTGCTGGAAGAAAACATGATTTCTGCCTTCTTTCCACCTTACAAAACCTTACAGATGTGCATTTTATTCATACTGTAAATTGCATCCAGAGGGGGAGAGGGAGTCTAGTAAATGTACTTTCTCAGCTTCCAACCCCAGTCATATTAGAGAGGGCATAACAGGGGTGGGAATGAATGTGGATTACCAAAAAATATTTTTTAAAAAGAGTATCCAGCATGGATATAAAATATATAAAAAGTTCATAAGATGTCAATAAGATACAGAAAAATGGCCAAAGGATATAAACAGTTTGCAGAAAAATAGGCAAATGTATGAATAAACAGTTCATAGGAAAGGATGCGTACTTAATGCCTCTTAAATATATGAAGGAATGTTCACACTCATTTACAATAAGAGAAATAAATGCAAATTGAAAGTACCCCTAGATATAAGTTTTCACTGTTTGACTGGAAACATCATAAAGTTGGCAACACACTGTATTGGTGAGTGTGTGAGGGAAGAGGAATTCTTGATGTACTGTAATGGGAGAGGGCAATTTGGCATTATCTATCAAAATTACAATTGCATATTTATATATTTCATGTCACATAGAAACTCTACTTCCAAGAATTTATCCTTCAGATATATTGACACGTGTGAAATTGTAACAGCAAAGCTCTACACACAACCTAAGTGTCCATCGATAGGAGGCTGGTTAAACAAATTATGGTACAGTCATACAATGGATTATTCTGCACCTTAAAAAAGAATGAAGAAAAACTTTGTGAACTGCTTTGGAAATATTTTCAAGACATCAAGTGAAAAAAACAAGGTGCAGAACTTCATGAAGAGAAATCTAACATTTGTTTTAAAAAAGAGGAAAAATCACATATATTGCATCCGTTTTTGTATGCTAAAAATTCTGGAAAGGCAAATGGAAAAGTAACAATAGTGGTTATCCTTGGGAGGGGACAGTAAGAAACAGGTAGATGGAGGACAAGGTGGGAAAGATACTATTGGGTTTTCTGGTTGAATTATATAAATATATTGCCAAGTCAAAAATAAATAAATGACTTTTTTGCTGAAGAATATTGGAGGAAGAAAAGAACTTGGCAGAAGTTCAGTAGAATGTTACAAAGGCAGTATCAAAAGACTTGAGAAGAAGCCCCATGAGGAGTGAGCAGTGAGTCTGTGTTATTCAGTTTAGAAAAGAGAAAACTGAGGTGACAGAACAGAACTCCTACGTACAAGATGGCTGCTAGCCATTGGCCATCTTCCCTGAAAACAGGAGGCAGTAGGGTTAAAACAGGAATGGTTTAGCTTGAATATTCAAATAAGACTGTGAATACAGGACTAAGTTATCAAAAGAATATATAGACTTGCTTTCTCTGAAGCCAACCACTCCTTGAAATACAAAACTCTCAGTTCACTTGCTTAAATACCCTGCACTGGCTTTTGGTCCAATTGCTTCAGAACAGAATACAAAGCCCCTCATAGTCTGCACCAGCCTACCTCTTTTTTTTTTATTTATTTTTTCATTTTTTATTTTTTTATTTTTTGTTTATTGCAGTAACATTGGTTTATAACATTGTATAAATTTCAGGTGTACATCACTATACTTCTATTTCTGCATAGATTACATCATGTTCACCACCCAAATACTAATTACAACCCATCACCACACACATGTGCCGAATTATCCCTTGCGCCCCCCTCCCCCCCCCCTTCCCCCCTCCTCCCTCCCCCCTTCCCCTTGGGTAATCACCAAGCCAATCTCTGTCTCTATGTGTTTGTTTGTTTGTTTTTATTTTTTAAACAGTTTTATTTATTTATTTATTTATTTTGTGAGGAAGATCAGCCCTGAGCTAACATCCATGCTAATCCTCCTCTTTTTGCTGAGGAAGACTGGCTCTGAGCTAACATCTATTTCCAATCCTCCTCCTTTTTTTTTTTCCCAAAGCCCAAGTAGATAGTTGTATGTCATAGTTGCACATCCTTCTAGCTGCTGTATGTGGGATGCGGCCTCAGCATGGCTGGAGAAGCGATGCGTCAGTGCGCACCCGGGATCCGAACCTGGGTCACCAGTAGCAGATTGCACACACTTAACCGCTAAGCCACGGAGCCGGCCCCTCTATGTGTGTGTTTGTTGTTGTTATTATCTACTACTTAATGAGGGAGATCATACGGTATTTGAGCTTCTCCCTCTGACTTATTTCACTTTGCATAATACCCTCAATGTCCATCCATGTTGTCACAAATGGCTGGATTTCATCGTTTCTTATGGCTGAGTAGTATTCCATTGTGTATATATACCACAGCTTCTTTATCCATTCGTCCGTTGATGGGCACTTAGGTTGCTTCCAAGTCTTGGCTATTGTGAATAACGCTGCAATGAATACAGGGGTACATGTATCTTTACGCATTGGTGTTTTCAAGTTCTTTGGATAAATACTCAGCAGTGGAATAGCTGGATCATATGGTAGTTCTATCCTTAATTTTTTGAGGAATCTCCATACTGTTTTCCATAGTGGCTGCACCAGTTTGCACTCCCACCAGCAGTGTATGAGAGTTGCCTTCTCTCCACATCCTCTCCAACACATGTTGTTTCCTGTCTTGTTAATTATAGCCATTCTGACGGGCGTCAGGAGATATGTCATTGTAGTTTTGATTTGCATTTCGCTGATAGTTAATGATTTTGAACATCTTTTCATGTGTCTGTTGGCCATCTGTATATCTTCTTTGGAGAAATGTCTGTTCAGGTCTTTTGCCCATTTTTTAATTGGGTTGTTAGTTGTTTTGTTGTTGAGATGCATCAGTTCTTTATATATTTTTGGAGATTTACCCCTTATCAGATGCATGGTTTGCAAATATCTTCTCCCAATTGTTAGGTTGTCTTTTCGTTTTGTTGACGGTTTCCTTTGCTGTGCAGAAGCTTTTTAGTTTGATGTAGTCCCATTTGCTTATTTTTTCTATTGTTTCTCTTGCCCGGTCAGACATGGTGCTTGAAAATATGTTGCTAAGACCAATGTCGAAGAGCATACTGCCTATGTTTTCTTCTAGAAGTTTCATAGTTTCAGGTCTTACATTCAAGTCTTTAATCCATTTTGAGTTAATTGTTGTGTATGGTGTAAGCTAAGGGTCTACTTTCATTCTTTTGCACGTGGCTGTCCAGTTTTCCCAACACAATTTGTTGAAGAGACTTTCTTTTCTCCATTGTATGTTCTTGGCTCCTTTGTGGAAGATTAGCTGTCCATACTTCCTAAAGCAATCTATAGATTCAATGCAATCCCTATCAAAGTTCCAACAACATTTTTCACAGAAATAGAACAAAGAATTCTAAAATTTATATGGAACAACAAAAGACCCCAAATAGCTGAAGGAATCCTGAGAAAAAAGAACAAAGCTGGAGGTATCACACTCCCTGATTTCAAAATATACCACTGGGGACAGCCTGGTGGCACAAGTGGTTAAGTGCACGCGCTCCACCGCAGCAGCCCGGGGTTTGCCAGTTCAGATCCTGGGTGTGCACCAACGCACCGCTTGTCAAGCCATGCTGTGGTGGTGTCCCATATAAAGTAGAGGAAGATGGGCATGGATGTTAGCCCAGGGCCAGTCTTCCTTGGCAAAAAAGAGGAGGATTGGCATCGGATGTTAGCTCAGGGCTGGTCTTCCTCACAAAAAAAAGAACAAAATATACTACAAAGCTATAGTAACTGAAACAGCATGGTACTGGCACAAAAACAGTCACACAGATCAATGGAATAGAATCGAAAGCCCAGGCTACCTTTTAACCTAGGCTATCACTAGGCTCATTGCGCTTTCCTATTTCCACACAATATACTCTCATCTCCAGCCTGCTTATAACTTCCTGCTTTTAAAACCTGTGCATTTTCCTTTGCTCATGCTGATCTTGCTCCCTGGAATATCCTTCTACTTCTCTTCCTAGAGAGCAACTACTCACTCTTGAGACCCAGCAGGGAACACCTTTGTGAAACAGTTTTGGAACCCTCCCCGCTTATGGCATAATCTGTTGCTCCTTCCTATGCCTTCCCATGCCAAACGCCTATATCCCTGTGTTTTAATTTTCATTAGGCTACATGATGATTAGTGGAATAGAGGTTTGGTGCCCCATTAAAATTGGCAGACATCAGATGTTATCTTTTTATCCTCAGAAACCAATATGGTAGCTTATGGGTAGCACAGTACCTGGCCTCAAAGTATGCTGACTGCATGGAGAGTGAAGTATAAAAAACATGATTGGGAATGAGAGAATCCAGGCACTCATTCTGTGCTTATATATTTCAAACGCTTTGAGGAAATGGAATGATTACTAGTCGGCTCTACTATATTTACAACATCAGGGACAAAATCCAAGGCAATCCTTGGGGTATACTGAAGAGATGCTGAATACATCGGAATGTATTTCATTTCAAAAGATGCACAGTGGGCTTGCCATCAATGCAATTGTACAATGTGGAACATAAATGTTCAAAAGCATGCTTTGAAAGTGAAGCTCTGTCAGCTGTATATGATATTCAAGGAAGATGATAATTTGGGTATGTGTTTTCTGATAATGTATATTTAAAACTTCCAAACTTGGGGTCGGCCTGGTGGTGTAGTGGTTAAGTGCGGGTGCTCCGCTGTGGTGGCCTGGGGTTTGCAGGTTCGGATCCTGGGAGGGCACCAATGCACAGCTTGTCAGGCCATGCTGTGGCGGCATCCCATATAAAGTAGAGGAAGATGGGCACAGATGTTATTCCAAGGCCAATCTTCCTCAGCAAAACGAGGAGGATTGGCAAAGGATGTTAGCTCAGGGCTAATCTTCCTCACATACACACACAAAAAAACCACTTCCAAACTTAATGTACTACTAATTTATTTTAGCATTTTGGTTTATTTCCTTAAGGATAAAGAGAAGAAAAAACTCTCAAGTGCTTCTACCTTGACTTCACCAACAGCACATCTCCAATCATAAAATAAAAAGCCTGGCTTTTGGAAATGGGTCTGTTACATGTCAGAAAAATAATACATTTACTTATACTTTGTCAAAATGTTAATCAAATTCAATCTCAGGTTCATATTTTACATCCAAAGGCTTATTCAAACACCCAAGTCCCTATGCAATTATTTTATTTATCTATATTTATTATCCACAACTATATATATATCCAAAATTATCTTAAATGATCATATCGTTTATTTGAAAAATGAGTCAACCAGAAATACTTATGCCTTCTTTCAGTCCAATTTCATGTGGAATCTACACAAGAGAAGTGGAGTGAAACTCCCTGGCATCAGGCCTACCTGGGCTGAACTTCCAGGTCTGTCACACAATTTGACCTTAGGCAAGCACTCATCCTTGTTAAAGCTGTGTTGCCTCACCTATAGAAGAGGAATAATAACAACAGCATGCCCTAGAGAGTTTGAATTACGAATAACATAGAAACTGGTAGCACATAGTGCCTGGCGCATACAGGTTCTCCATAAGTTGTGTGTGCGTTTTTTATTTTAATCATGGTTCCATCTGCCAATCACTATTTTCTTCTCCTTATTGCACTTTCCTTAGTCTGGAGCACCCTTGCCCATCCCTACCTTACCCTAATCAGGTCTTTAAATACCAGCATCAGCTCCCCTGAGAAAACTTCCTGACCCCTCCCACTTCTCCAGGCCTGTCAGGCACCCTGGAGTGTCCCGTCCTGACATTCTGGGCGTCCCTCTGTCATTGCCCTTGTTAAACTGCAGTATAATGTTTACTGACTCGTCCATCTTCCCCACTTTAGTGCAAGTTCCTTGAGAAGAGAGATTGTGTCTTCATCTCTGTCATCTTAGTATCTTTACTTCTAGAGTCGTGTCTGCATTTAGAAGGGAAATAAAAATAAAGGCTCTTAAAATACTTTAATTCAGACAGCTAAAATTAAAATACATTATAGGTGTTATTGATGTTTTGATTAAGATTCAGAGGGAAGTTTCCTATTATGCCAAATATTTAAAATATTCAATGTCCTGAGTTAGTCATTCTCTTCTCAAAAAATAAAAGTACTTTTCTGTTAATCTAAACCTCAGATTCTGGTTCTAGTGGGTTGGTTTTTGTTTTTGTTTTTGACTACCATATAAGTAAAATAAAACATCACCTCTGCCAGAGGCAAATTCAAGCATACCATGAACAATGCCCACAGTATATGCCCCTAATGTCCAAAGTTCATAACAGTGTCTCAACAAATCTATAGATGAATAAAGAGTGAATGAGAGACTCTCTGTTTTAGGTGAAGTTAAGGAAAGTTTGGGAGAAAGGTTAAAAAGGTTCAGTGATGAGTGTTTGCAAGCTGACTCTGCGTATTTAATTCTCTGATGAACTATGTTAGAGAATGAAGTAATGCTGGTTCCAGAATGAGCCTGGAAATATGCAAGAATCCTCAATATCTCCCCCTTCAAATCTCTCTTCACACACAAATGTTTCATTAGTTAAGATTAATTAAATTAACAAGATCATCTTTCAAAATGGAAAATACCATTGTGGGATGGGAAGAGGAGTGAGTGATGCGGTCATTTAAATACTATAAGCAAGCACTCGATTAGAATTAGAGCCACACCTTGCTGATTAAGGGTGGCAGCAATCCTACACTAGAAGAAGAGAAGGAAAAAGCCTGAGTCTGAGAGGCTCAGACTCTTACTCCCACTCTTTGTAATTTTGGTGCAGTACAGTGTATCCAGATTTTGTTACTGTAGGAATCTGGAGAGATTCCTACTTTAAAAGCCAAAAAACCTGGTTTTCAAACCAAAAGCATGCAGATAACTAAAATAATTCATGACATTTTTAACACAAAGCAGTAAACAGAGAAAAAAAACATTTTTTATTTCTAAGTACCTCCTGTTATCTAAGGAGGAAAGATTTTGGTAAGTGAAGGATTTCGTTCAGTGGGGAGGAGGTGAAAGGCTCTGAGCTCTGGGATGTAAACCAGCCTCTCCACCAAGCCTTCAGTGAAATGTCCATTTCTCACTGATGCTTAAGAGAGAGGCTTTTTATTTGAGGAATGAGGAGACCCTCTGAGTTCTGCTCCAAGACAGTGATAGGGTGAATACAAAGGCTGTCCTCAGGGCCCAGCCACATCTGTCTCACACAATTATTTCAGTCTTTTGGCTTGATTTAAACTCCGAGGGGTATCAACTAATTTCATCATTGATAGAGCTGAAAGAAAAAGATAAACTAACCCCAAGCAACATGGTCTATACATCCTGCAGAGGCGTGCTCTTGGTAACTGGTCAAAAACAATCATGTTAGTTGAAATCAATAATGGATAAATTCTTTAGAAATCATTGAAGTCAAGTTTATTGGGCCATGCTGTCACAGTCTCAACTGGAATAGCTATACTGACAGAGCTGTAAATATTTCCCTTTGAAATCACAACAGTCCAGAGGCCAGCCCCGTGGCTTAGTGGTTAAGTGCGCGTGCTCCACTGCTGGCGACCCGGGTTCGGATACCGGGCACACACCAATGCACCCCTTCTCCAGCCATGCTGAGGCTGCGTCCCACATACACCAACTAGAAGGATGTGCACCTATGACATACAACTATCTACTGGGGCTTTGGGGGAAAAAAAAAGGAGGAGAATTGGCAATAGATGTTAGCTCAGAAGTGGTCTTCCTCAGCAAAAAGAAGAGGATTAGCATGGATGTTAGCTCAGGGCTGATCTTCCTCACAAAAAAAAAAAAAAAAGAAATCACAACAGTCCAATATAGAGTGTCTCTGTAGTCAAGTCCTCCCTCCTTGCTGATGAAATCGGTTGCCGTGGTAACAGAGTTAAAGCAGCAAGTGGAGGAAAATTGTTTTTCATCCCCAGTAGGATACCTTCCCCTTTCGCAAAATAACACCAACACTCAGACAGACAAAATAACAAAAAAGAAAATCCCTAAAAATGGACACTCTAGAATTCACAGATACAGTCTCTTACTTGCTCCGCTAATCCATCTTCCCACACTACCCCATCACCTGATCCCTATCAAAAATATTTTTTGATTCATCCCACCCCTTACTACAAATCTCCCGTTTCTTTGGACTGATTTGATAGTGACAGTGTCATTTCATAGTTCTTCACAAATGTTCACAGGCAGCCAGGAGCCAGGACAGCAACACCCCCAACGCCCCATTCGTCCACACTCAGAGTCCACTTACCAACAAATCCAGCTGGATCCTTACCTGTGAAGGGAAATGCATCACCTTCCCCTCCAAACTGACCTTCCTTCCCAAGTTCCTCATTTCATCTCAAGGTAGGGCTGCTTTCCTTAGCCCAAGATTCATAACTCTGGTATCATTTTTTACTTCTCCATCTCTTCTGTCTTTCAGGTCCCACCAGCTGCTAAGTTATGCAGATACTTCTTTGTCCTTGTGCTTGACTTCAATCCTTCCTCTGCCCTCCCTAGCAACTTATCAAATGCAGAAATTTCATGACATACACTTCATGTGCTAACCTCTCTCCTGGCATCAGATGCTTTTTACTCGCATTTTCCCTCTGACCTATTTCCTCGCCCTCTTAGTGTAGAAGTTCAAAAACATTTTTCTTTTCTCAGCCTTGAAAAACAGAGAACTCCTTGGAGGGCAAAACCTGCCCTTGTTGAGAAAATGATCTGAATCAGAATCAGCTGCTTTTGAGTAGCAGCTCAGCCTGAAGGGCCTGAAAGTGGGCGGAACTGTTGTGCGTGAGGTGAGGGGAAGAATTTGTCTGTTGCTCAGCAGAAGAGGAAGGGCATAGGAGCCAGTAAGACGGCTGGAGGCTTTGCACCTGGGATTCCCAAAATTTTAGTGAAGTGAGCAAAATCACAAAATGCCTGGTGAAAGTAGAGTTTGGTTTTGGTTTCATTTCTTTTGTGAGAGTTTTGTGTGTGGCAACTGGTAAAGTGCTTTGCTTCTCATCCAGACTGAGATGGCAGGACGTAGGCAGCCAGTTATCGCCCTTAGGCAGACAGGGAGCTGGGAAAAAATTATGAATACGTGAGTAGTCAGAAATTCTCAAAACCTTAGTAGGGTTCTGGATTCTCATTTGTCGTGGTGCGAGTGTTGGATGATGTTTACATAAATATCTGAAGAATAGGGGGCCCTGGCAGATGTATAGCTTACATTTAAATTTTACTAAATTTATGTAATTTTATAACTTGCCTTTACTCCTTTCTGGCCCAAGGGAGAGCATAAAAATAAATAAATAAATAAAATTTAAGGAATGTGAGAAAAGGACACGATTTATGTATTGTGATTATAACCTTATAAAAACTATTCATAGGAAAAAAGTTAAGGAAATATACCAAAATATCAATCCAGTATGTTTGGTAGTAGAATTGTAGGTAACTTTCTCTTTTCCCTTTTTCAAACATTCTGTAATATGGTTATATTACTTTATGTTTACATTTAAATAGGTAATTATGAAGGCTATGTAATGATATGAGGAACTGTTCATGATAGAATGTTGTTTAAAAATTAGAATAAAAATAATACTTTGGTACATCTGCAATAATATAAAATAAAAATACAACACGTGTAGACAAGAGGTGAAATGGATATTAAAAATTATCATCATGATTTTTCTGCGAAGCAGGCTCTGCAACTGAGTTGGGTTCGAGAGGTTTATCAGGGAGCCCTTAGGATCGACAGAAAGCAGAAGATGCAGGGTGGGCAGAGGGAGAAGTCTAGCTGAACTGGTCCACTAGAGTTGTCCCCCAGTGGGCCAGAATACCTGTCCTGCATACTCCCACCCCACTCAGTCAGTGGATGGGCCACTCCAGGGAGGGGCGACCTGGGAGAGGCAGTTCTCTGCCTGCGGGGGCCTCCGTCTGAAGGCTGTCTGCTGCCAACACTCCTAGTACTGAGCCAACAGCTCCTTCCTGGAAGGGGGAACTGAGCCACACATGTCCACATCTGGGACAAAAATGAAAATATTTTGTATGGAATAGTAGGATAAAATGTCACTCAAAAACATTTCTTTTGTAAAAATCACTTTTAATTTTGCTGCATCAAATTTTTATTTCTATAAAATATAAGATTTTAATAGTACCCATCTCACAGCATGGTTGTGAGAATTAAATAAGATAACAATTATAAAGTACGATGCCTGGCATTAAGTGCTCATTATCATTATTGTTCTTTGTTTTTAACTTGTCCTAACTCACACCATGCTGAGGAGCTAGACTTTTTTCATTCCTGTGTAACAGTCAGTGCCAAACCACCTTTTTTTGTAGCTGCCCCTGATCTTTCTACTCTCTGGCAGTGAAAATGATGTAAAGGATGTGATGCTGGAGTCATGCCAGTCCTCTTAGGAGCATTCAGTGACAGGCAAGAGGACAACAGGCCAACATTCTAAGGATGGTGGAGCAAAGGAACAAATGGTCTGGGTCTTTAAGGGCATTGTAGAGATGCCAACAACCCTGAGACCACCTGCTTCTGGGCTTCCTATGAAGTAAACAACAAACACCCCCATGATTTAACCTACTCTTAGTTGGGCTTTGTTACTTGCAGCTGAAAACATTTCTAACTAATATTTAGGGAAGTAGGGATGGATGGAAGGTTGGGAGGGAAGAAACACATAAAGGTTATAAGCTGGCTTGAGTTCTGTAAGTTGGGAGAGTTGTGTGAATATGGGGACTTAAAAAGTGTAACTTAATGAGGAGATCACTTCTGACTGTGTCTGTTTCAAACTGATCCATGGTTTAATTTTCTGAATACCTCCCTGCTCATGGTACAAAACAAATTAATCCCTCCTTTGCCTCTAAGCTATATGAAGCAGGTGTGTGGATAAAGAAAGGATACTAATGAGATTTTCTGTTTATTGGTGTATACCAGCGTAGCTATTAAAAAACAAACAAAAAAACCCTTCATTCAGTACACTGAGATTCCTAGAAATTTTGTAAAAGATCTGCATCCTGATAATTTCCAATATTACCTCTAATTTTATATGTAGGCTACTTATCCTCTTTATCATTCAGCAGGTATGATCCCTGTGGAGTTGTGGAAAGATACTTTCATCTCTGTTCTTAGGAGAGCTGTGTGAACATGACTCACCCAGTGACTGGCTGTGGATCATGGAGGAAGATTCTGGAACTAGGAGTTAAAATCGCTTGCCAGAATTCTCCCAGAAAATTAGGAATGGAGATAGGAATAGACTTTAGTGCTTCCCAAATTTTCTTTCTAACTCTCTAAATGATGCTGCTATCAGAGGTAAATTTCAAGCTTTTATATTGTCATATATAAAAAGAGAGCTACAGAACTAAAAGCTCCTGAATTATTATTTTAGATGAGTTTTAAGAACTGAAGAGTTTTGAATTGGCACATTATGAAAAATAAGACTGAGTGCCTGGGTTGGCTTTTAAGAAGAGAGTGAATCCATTTCCAAAGAAGATGCATGAAATGATCCATGCCCCAGGTCCACTGACGACACACACTAATACACACTTGGAAATGTCGGTTATTTGCAAGATGCCCCCTCAAGTTGGCGACACATTTTTGGTTATGCTTTTACCCTAAATTCTGCTTTATTATGGCTCTTAACTTTATGCGGACAACTGCACACTTGTCCCGATGAAATGATTTCTCAATTCACGGTTGAGGTCCACAGGGTTAGCAAAAAACTCCCTGCTCATCTCTGCTGGAGTTGTGCTTCTCTCCCAGGTCTCAACGCTTCCCAGCTCAGATGTCCTGGCACATCTTTGCAGACCTGTCTTTTGGCTGCTTACATGATTGTGCGTTTATCTTTGACCCATCAAGGGTCGTGCAATGAAGTCCACACATAGAAGGTCCATGTAGCCTGACTCGACTATAAGGATCTGTCTGCTGCTTTATCTCAGCAAATGAGGTGACTCCAGAACCACGAGGAGGGGCCTGGGGCGGGCTGGTGTGTCCAGCACTACAAAGGCTCACTGTGAACTGGATGCTCCTATGCGCAGGCCAGCTTTCACCTCTTTTGTTCCTGCTTCCCTCGAGCCCTCTGCTCATCAGAAATGCCTCAGAAGGGCCCAGCATCACACACAAGTTAAGCAAGTGCAGCCGTTCCCTTCAGGGTGCTACACAGCACCAAATCAGATTAGGTGATCAGAGCAGATAGAAGGCTGCCACAAGCACAACAGCGCAAACCCTGGACAGATGCATCGAATGCACAAGAGACGGTGAGTTGCTTTTTAACCCCAAGCCAAAGAACTTGGCATAGCAGGGACCAATTTTAATCTGGTATAAGAAAGGATAGTAGTTGGCAGAGAGACAAAGTGATTCCCTCTAATTCTTCTATGCCGTGAATTGGGAGCAGAAGCAAAGCTTTGGGATGCTTCCCCCTAGATTACAGACTGTTCTTAGTGTTCTCTTTCTGGTCTAAATGCGAATGTGGCAACCTTGGGCAATGTTTCCCAGAGCGTGGGCTGACAGCCCTTTCTCCCAGAATCACCCAAGGGGCTTATTTAAAATGCAATTTCGTGGCCTCCATCCCAGAACTAAATCAGAATCTCTGGGGGAGCGGGGATGCCAGGAATGTGTACTATTTTAACCAGATCCCCAAATCTGACACCCAAAGATGTAGGGAAACTGGAATTTTCCTAACATCATCTCTGTTTCCCAAATGTGCCTGGAGCCCTGAGGTTCTTGCTAAACAGACTCCCAGGCCCCTCCCCTCCCAGGTGCAGTGGGTCTGAGGGTGGGCCCTGGAATCTGTATTGGGATGGGGCAAGTTTGGGGAACTCCAATAGGAGATAATTGTTCAAAGCACATCTCAGTTAGACTCGATAAAAATAAAGCTGGCGTTTATTGAGTCCTTACCACTAACCATTCTGCTGAACGTCTTCCTATGTTAGCTCACCTCAAAGCAATCTTATGAGATTGGTGGTATCATGATCCCTATTTTACGGAGGAGGAAAATGAGACTAAGCAAAAGGAACTTGAGGTCACGCAGCTAGTGAGTGGTGGAGACAGAATTTGAACTCAAGTCAAAGGAGCGGAAGATCCTTGCTCTTTCCCATGGGCCTGCCTTTCTCCCTTACACACCAGACAGCCGCCAGAACCGAGTGGGTTCTCTACCATATAACACCTGAGAGATTCTCCTCTATGTGGTTTTGCAATGTTTTCAACCAAGACTTAATACTCAAGGTCATAAAATCTATTCCTCTTTATTTTTCAAAGTGTTTTTCTGACCAAAGCCCTATTTTTAGGTTTTCATTTTTAGAAGCTGTTTTTCTGATGTTCTCATTGTATACCAAACACTTCTTTACTGGAACATCTGTAGTTTCTACACCATTAGCTTCTCTTCCAGTGATCTGGTTGACTTCACCTCTATGTTACAGCCCAGAACTCACGATTGTTACGGCCAAGAGGCTAGAATGGGTGTCACAAAATCTCCCTCTGAGCAGCTGCCACAAAGATGCTTTGGTCTTAGGTGTTCTTGATGTTTTTTTATTAACTTTGTCTATTGTTCACACATAAATTCCGAGTGAGGCTGATCTCTTGAACTGGTGAAATAATTTAGAAATTTGCTGAAGAAAGTTCTTAAAAAACTATCTTCAGAAAACTACTTCCTATGCATACACATTGCCCGGGGCCACGGTACATCACAGAAGGTGTTGTGAGGGTTAGAGACGGACAGAGAGAGGTCTCTGTGGGGTAGGGGTGGAAGAAGGAGATGAAGTTGATCTTATCCTGAATTAACGAATCTTATATGTCATTTTTTTCATTCAAATTCAAAGCGGGGAAGAGGAACTTGATGGTGGTTAAGATGAATGAGCATGCTGAGGCTGATTTGAGGATGGTCCCCTTCCTGAAGGGTTATTTGGTGCTGGGTTGTCCCTGAGCAACCGGGCTATGAATCATGAGTAGGCCAAATGGACAGGAAAAATAAATCAGGAATTGTTCTTAAGTAATTGCATTTTTGTAACCAGATGAAACAGTGGCTTATTTAATTATTGGGAATATTTAAGGCACCACTCAGACCTGACTGCTTCAGAGTCCTCTTTTTGTCTTTGCTTTAAAAATTTTTTAACAGGTTTATTGAGATATAATTGGCAGAGAATATACTGCACATATTTAAAGTGTAGAATTTGATAAGTTTTGGCACATGTGTACACCCGTGAAACCATCACCACATCGAGATAGTGAACTATACATCAGCTGCAAAAGTTTCCTCGTAGCCTTTAGTAATCCCGGCTCTCCCTTTCTGGAGACCCCCTGGCAACCACTGACCTATCTGCTGTCTGTCACTATTGATTAGTTTGCATTTTATAGCATTTTATATAAATGGAATCACACAGTAGTATGTACTCATTTTGTCTGGCTTCTTTCATTCAACAAAATTATTTTGAGATTCAATCAATTTTGTTATGTATATTAATAGTTAATTCCCTTTTATTTCTGAGTAGTATTCCGTTGTTTGGATATACCAAAATTGTTTATCCATTCATCTGTTGATGGACATTTGTGTTGTTTTCCATTTGAGCCATTATGAATAAAGCTGCTAGGAACATCTGTCCACGAATCTTTGTGCAGAAATGCTTTCATTTCTCTTGGGGAAATACCTAGGAGAGGAATGGTGGGGTCGTATAGTAGATGCCTGCTTTTATTTTTAAGAAACTGCTAAACTGTTTTCCAAAGTGGTTGTACCATTTATATTCCCACGAGCAGTGTATGCGAGTTCTGATTCCTCTCCGTCCTCACCAACACCTGGTATGGTGAGCCTTTTTAATTTTAGCCATTCTGTATGGTGCTATCTCTTTGTGATTTTAATTTGCATTTCCCTAATGACTAATAATGTTCAGCATCTTTTCATGTGCTTGTTATCCATATATCTTCTTTGGTGATAAATTTGTTCAAATCATTTGCCATATTTTAATAGTGTGTTTTCTTATTTTTGAGTTGTGAGAGTTCTTTTTACCATTACAGGCTCTTCATCAATTATGTGATTTGGAAGTAGTTTCCCTAGCCTATGGCTTTTCTTTTTATCCTCGTAGTCTTTTATGAAGCCTATTAATTAGAAGAATCAATTAATTAGAGGAGTCCAATCTGCCAGGTGCCTGGGTGTCACATGCCCACCACTGCAGATGCCCACCCTATGTGAGAAGAGCCAGAGGAAGCCACAGGATCTCCCTGCAGGTGGCAGTCAAAGCCCCAGCGTGGTGTCAGGGTCAAGGAGTGGGGTGGGACAGGGGCAGGCTGTGACCAGGGGAGCCAGGAAGGGCATCTGTTAGCGGCTCTCTCATTACCTTCCTTCATGCTCACCCCCAGTCCTAGGAGTCAGCCACTATTCCCCCAACTCTACAGCAATTTGACTAAGGTTACAGAGCCTCCAAGGAGCAAGGCTTACAATCAAACTCTGTGTGTCTGACTATAAAACCCGTTTGTTTTTTCACAACACTACCCTGCCTCCACCACAGCCTTGCATGACTTGGGATGGGGTGAGTGGATAAGGTGGCAACTGAATCTAACACAGTGCAGTCCAGCGTGTTCCTTGAACGCCATCCATGTGCTTAGAACTAAGATTTCCTGAGCAATAACAACAACATATGTAAGCACACCCCTAGATGAACGAACAGTGATTAGGGCTCACTGAGGGGGATCCAATGGAAGTTTTTCGATCCCATGGGCACGCATGTGGGGCAAGCGCATCTGCTCCCTGAGCTCCAGACGCCAGAGCCGGGGGGACAGCCACGCTGCAAGTCCGCACGCGGGAGTTACCGTGCAAGCGAAAGGAAACAGCGCTCCTCGCCAGGCAGGAAATGTGTGGGAGCCCAAAATGTGTGGGAGTTAGATCAATTGATGGTGAGGTAGAGCCACAATGAGTGACTAGAGGGAAGTGGGGACGCTGGAGGATGTCCGCAGCCTTCTGTGGAGGCTGTCAGAGAAAGCGACTCCCAGGTTCTCCTCACTCAAAATCACATGAAATGCCGGGCAAGAGAGCCTACTGGTGAGACTCAACATTTTCTTATGTTGTTTATGCCCTTAACCCCGAGGGACTGACCTTAGGGGGGACCCTAGTGTCCCTGCAGGTGGGCACAGATCACAACACTGTCAGCACCCCTAGGGTCACTGGAGTCAAGAGAAGGCAAAAAAGGGCCCTAACATTTATTTAGCACCTGACCTACTAAGTCAGTCGCAGGAGCTAAGTCACTCTTCACAGCCACCCTCGAGGCCGCCTTATAACCTCCTCCTGTCCACCTTTGGGCAGGACGCCCTGCTGCGCGCTGGATGGCTGACGGCGCCCCTGTGGTTACTACGCGCCCGGAAGGGAGTTACAGGCGGTTTCTGCAGGGCGATGGGCTGGTGCTTATGCTATCCACTGGCGAATTCGACAGTTCTAGGGTCTTCTCAAATGCTTGTTGAAGACCACCCATTTTTTAAAGGCTAATTTAGTTACCGTGTTTTCCTAAGAACAAAAAATATGATGGATAACGAGTGTGAAAGATATCTATTTTATGATATTTCTTCTACAATGATTGCGTCCTGCCTCTAGGGCATGATAGTTCCACGAGATTTCTCAGGCCTCGGGTGCTTGTTTGAGACAAATTTTCCTTTGTTCCACCTCAGAAGAACATAATCCTCATTAACAGCTCACAGGAAATTAAACACATCTAAACTCCAGGTGTTACGGTTTAAACAGGAAAAAGAAAGGTTTACAAGTGATCGAATTTGCAGTGATTTGAAGCCTCAGCCAACATGATGCGACTAATTCAAATGTATAATCTTTACCTGCTGCTGTTGAACAAACTGCAGCCAAAGATTATGTCCTTTCCGAGACAAACCCGTTCCGGTCGCCTTCACAGTGTCCAAAGAGTGTACACTAGACAGAAAAGAAGATTAATTAATCCTTTTAAGCAGGGTGACTTTTCCCAACCAAGCATAATGTGTAACAATCTAGAATGTTTATTCCTAGTCTGAATTTATTTTTCTTCCCTTCTTCTGTTTTGCTCCTCTGAGTAATTTCTGTTCTGGGAGAACACTCTTCTCAGCCCGCTTCCGTCGCCCTTGATACCCTTTATATGCAGGCGGAAGGATGCTTTGTGAAGCAGTCTTGTTTGCAAGGCAGTCGTTTCTCTCGTCCTAGACCCGGGAATTTTTGTTCTCAGGTGGGATGGTCCGTCTCAAGACGCAGCCAGACGTGACCCCGTGCGGGAGGCTGAGGCGGTCTGCGACAGCCAGGACCTGGGTCCAGAGAGCTGCTCACTGGGGCAGGCGGGTGCTGGGGGAAGAGGCTCTGGCACTTGGAGACCCCCATCCCACCCGTCCCTGAGTCTGACAGGCTCTAAAGGAAAAACAAGCCATACTGTATCTATTTATTTTCTAATGTATTTAATAAACACTTATAAAGAGCTGACTGTGGCCGGGCACCATTCTAATCACTTTAGAAAGACTCACTCATGCAGTTCTCATAACTGCACTGTGAGGGTGATGCGGTTATAACCCCCACTCTACAGAGCTGGAGCAAAGGCGCTGACAGGTTAAGAAGCTTGCCCAAGTCACCCAGCAAGGAGGCTGTAGAGCCAGGCGATGGGCTCCTGAGTCCACTCCCTTTATCCCTACCTGTGCTGCTTCCAAGAAAAGCCTGGCGTGGGGCAACGAGCTAAGCCAGCAGTCAGGGCAGAGTCAGGTGGGAGCAGGCAGCCCTCAGAAGTCCAGGCTTAGGGAAGGTGTAAAGGAAGTCTGTGAGGAGATGGGGACAGAGCTCAGGCTGCCAGGCGAACGCATGTGTGGGTAGGTAAGGAGGCTCTGAACCAGGGATGCCTGACAGGTCATAGGCCTTTCAAGTCTCATTCTTGTTTCTAATTTGTCTTAAAATATGCACGTGGCTAAACCTGATCTTTTGATTAAGGGATCCATTCATTCATCCATTTGCTCATTCATTCATTCCATCAGTCAGTCATTCAACAAACATTTACTGAGTGTGTCCTATGTGCCAGGAACTTCGCTAAATGCCATGGGAGAAAACATCAATACATCACAGACCGTACACTAACAAATTTAAGATTTAATACTATCCCTAAATGAAAGTAATCCCTTCTTGAGAAGCCTAGTGAATAATTTACATTCAGACTTGTTTAAAAATGACGGCTAATTTAAACTGTGAGACAGAAGAGAATAAGTTTGTCCATGGTCCAACAGTAATACACATTTAATGTGGAACCTGGCCGTTGAACCATTTTGGTCAAATGAGTCCATTTTTCTCCATTGCTAAGCTGACACTAAACAGAAAGGGCAATAGGAGGTGAAAATATGTTTTTACCTCAAATTCATTAAAAAGAAAAAAAAACCATAGCTACTAGTGAACCACACATTTCAACACCAAATCAACGTTATTGTTTAAACAATTGTTCTTTTTTTTTTTTTTTTTTTTTTTTAAAGATTTTATTTATTTATTTTTTCCCCCCAAAGCCCCAGTAGATAGTTGTATGTCATAGCTGCACATCCTTCTAGTTGCTGTATGTGGGACGCGGCCTCAGCATGGCCGGAGAAGCGGTGCGTTGGTGCGCGCCCGGGATCCGAACCCGGGTCGCCAGCAGGGGAGCGCACTCACTTAACCACCAAGCCACGGGGCCGGCCCATAAACAATTGTTCTTTTATGAAAAAGGATACATTAAATTTTATTTCATTAGCAGAGTGTAGCTTTTTAATAAACAAGGTATGTATAATAGGTAATTTCAGTTCAGGTGTCAATTAAATAAACTGGGTAAACCAGAGTTCACTTTAGATCAGTGGTCCTCAAATATTTTGGTCTCAGGACTCCTTTACACGCTTAAAAATTACTGAAGACCCTAAAAAGCTTTGTTTACATGGATTATATTTATCATGTTAGAAATTAAGCTTAGAGTTTTAATAAACATTAGTTGATTTTAAAATAAAAATTGCTTTTAACATATTTATGAAAAATATATTTTCTAAAACAAAAATATTTAGTGACAAGAGTGACATTGTTTTGCATTTTTGCACATCTCTTTACTGTCTAGTTTAAGAGATTCTCATATTTTCTTCTGCATTCAATCTATTGCAATATGCTGCTTTGTTTGAAAAATCAAACTTCACAGAGATATATAGTTGGAAAGGGGAGGGGCATGTAAATAGCTTTAAATAACTGTGGATAGCCTTCTTCAATACAATACCAAAACTCAATAGTAGTAGTTTCTTAAAGGTAAGCTGCATTGTGGAATCTGAAATAATCCCAATGAGCTTTTTGTACTCTGAAACATTAAAATCCACTGGTCTGTCTTGCACTTTGAATGGATCTTTTACTCATGCATGTTTTCACAAGATCACATACTGGTAAATATCACTTCCTTAACTTGTGTAGATCTTCCAGATGCTGATATTAAAAAATTGTACAATTTCATAAAAATCACATTTGTTAATATCTCTATCCATCTCAACAAAAATGTCTAAGTATTGCAAAGCTGTCAAACTCATGGTGGAAGATACCAAGTTTTCCAAAATTCTCATCTCTTGCAAGTTGAAACTTAATCACAAGCAAAAAATACAGTATTATCAAAAAATGTCAGTCCTGGCAGGGACAGGATACTTTGTTAATTTTCCAGAAAATGTCTGCCAAATAAACCTGTCTGAATAACCATAGTTTGTATGCCACTTGTTCTTTCAAGTAAAAACGGTCTTCTATGAATAAAGCAGCTAGTTCAGCTTGTCATTCAAAGTGCTTTTCCTTGAAACAATTGTCTTCCTTCAGTATCCAGCAGAAATGTTTTATCTGTACTTACCATTTTGTCTCACACAATATTTTACTGCTTCATCAAGAACATCCTTAAGTGAAATTGGCATTGGTTTTTTTCTGGGCATACGTAACGTTGAAGATTACAACAACCACTGGTGCAGGGCAATTCCCTTAATTTGTCTCAAGGCACCAGCAATTTTACCAACGCTACTTTTGTGTCTTCAGTAAAATGTCAACACATTTGTCCCAAGGATAAACCATAAGATTCAAAAAAGTTATTTCACACCTTGAATATTTCAGTGCCGCTGTGGCATGTTGCCAAGCATTCACGCAAAAGAACCTCTTCTTTGTGCTTAGTTAGTGCTGATACGAGATGAATGCAAGCAAAAACAGCAAGTCCAGCCATGTCTGTAGATGAGTCTATTTGTAAGGCGAAAGCACAACTCTGCAGAGGAGATGTTAACTCAGTCGTCACGCTTGTAGCTAAATCTTTAATTCACTGAGTTGCTGTCACATTAGAAAGTGGTACTGCTGTGGCCTCTTCTGCTTACCTTTCATCCCGCAGGCATTCAGCAATGTCTGATTGTAAAATTGTTAAGGGCTCTCTTTGTCTCTGAGTCACTGTGCTCCTCCAGCCCATAACTTATCTAGAAGACACTTCAGGGAGTTTTCATTTCCAGTTCAAAAAGTTGTAACAGCTAATTTTTGGCATTTAAAGAGCTCATCAAGTCCACGTTTAAAATATTCCATTATGTCTTCTTTAAACTCTGAGTTATTGGTCTCAAAATTGGCAACTCTAAATTGGCAATATAGAGTGACAGCTCAATTGATATTCTATATTATATAATCTGAAATTTTTCTGTTGCATAAGACCCAATATGGCAAATTATGAACATCTATAAAGTGAGGGAAACAGCTTTTGTCATTTGTTTTCTTTACAGTTTTGCAGTCTCTTTGGAGAGTCAGAGAATTCTCTGTCAGTTTCCATGGTTTTCAGCATCTTTAGACATGGAAGGGACAACTGTGGGTTGAGAAAGCAAGTCTTCTAATCTTTCCTTTTTATGCCAATAATTCTTCTTTAAATATAAGAAAATTATCTTATTGTAAAATGTTTTAGATAAAAATTTTAAAATATAGTAGTTTTCAATGAAATTTAAAAATTTTTGCAAAATTTCATGTATAATATGATCTCATTTATACAAAATTATATATGTGTGTGTATCTAAACTAGAAAATATATGTTAGAATGGTCACCAACATGTTAATAGTGATCATCTCTGAGTGGCGAGATTTTAGCCATTTTCGCTTTTTTCTTTATACTTTTGTGTATTGCCTACCTTTTTACCATGTATTATTTATAGCATTTAAAAAGCTATTTTGCTTGTTTGTTGCAGGGAGAGAACTCTGTTCCCAGTGGTCAGCGTGTCACTGTGCAAACTCCTTGGATGCCGCTCTGTGACGGGCTGTGGGAAGCATGCGTGGGACTAGTCAGATGACCTGGCAACTCTGCCAGGAAGTGATTCGGGAGGGAGAACTTGTCCATGTTAATCAGGGCCCACAAAGGTGGATTTGAATACCAAAACATGAATATTTTAATTTAATTTACTAAGAGAATCATAACTGTCAAAGTCCACTGCAATATCAACTCATTCTCTTCCAAATCACAGAGTCCATTGGAGAAAAGACATCATGGAGTCATAGCAGGCCAGAACTGGAAAGGAATTTAGAGATCATCTGTTGCAACCCTGCTATGTTACAGACAAGAAAACTGCCGCAGGAGGAGAAGTATGTCTTCTGGGTTGTGGAGGAGTCCCAAACTGAGTGCGTGTGGGTGAGGACAGCGCCATTTCGGAGGCCTGGCACGACGTACTCATTAGACCCCTGATTTCTCAGCCCTGGAGAAACAGTGATCCGTCTCTTACTCTCCATCTCGCCCTTATCAACGTCACTCGAACTTTCTGCAAGCTTCTTGTCACAGCTTTCAGGATGTGTGCTTATCTTCGATTAACTGCTTTTTACATTACAAACCTCCTGTTCCCTTCAGAGATGCCACCTCATTCCTACAAACATATGATATCTGGGTCTTAAGGCAGAATGAGCAGCAGTGTAGGCTGTTTAATGCTTATTAGCACCAGTTGCAGACCAAGTCTTATTTCCACAGTCCAGAGTTCAGTCTCTGCTGAACCCATCATTTCTATTCTTTTAATGTATTTGCGGTAAGGATCATCAGACAGGGGGACAATGACCTGGGACAGTAAGCAATAGATTGGGAGGAAATAAGGGAGACACTCGAAAATGTATTCACAGTATATCAGTTGCCCTAAAAAATTGCTTAAACCTATAAAATGTATAGCCAGATTGTACTGAATGGGGCTGCTTAGCCATCTCAAAATATTTTCGGAAATAGTTGGGATATGTATTAGAGTTCTCCAGAGAAACAGAACCAATAGGAGATATATTGATAGGTGTATATACAAGGAGAGAGAGGTAAAGAGAGAGAGGGAGAGGGAGAGAGGGAGATTTATTGTCCAGCAGAGTACTGTGTACCAGATATCAGTCCCAGGGGAGGACACCAAACACTTCTGCCCGTGGCATCTTGGTGTTGGGGTCCAGGAAAACACAAGAGAGTCAGGCACTGTGTGGAACAATGCTTTCCTCACAGAGAGAACAGACAGAAGAAGACCAGCTCCCGCAGTGTGCATCGGTGCATCAGTGTGCAGCTCCTGGCTAGCGGTCCTCCCCCACCCCCCGCAGCTGACACAGGGCAACTGGCCTGTGAGCACCCCTCTTCTCCTGCAGTAGAAGGACTCTGACCCCTCCCCTGTGGAGGATGAAATACTGAAAGCTGGAGGTGTGCCTGAGGGCCATTGACATACATGCTTGAACAGAACAAAGGAACACTCACTGAGCATAAAACAGGGAAAGGTAGTCCCACGCAAGGCACAGCTGTGAGGGCTCTTCATCTCTTGGTGAGGAAAGCTGAGGCCCAAGGCCTGGTCTTATTTGGCTGAATTGGGGTTGAAAGACTGTGCTCGCGAGACTGCCCTTGCCAACATTTATTTTAAGCAGCTGGATCACATGATTGAGGGAGTTGGTAAATCCAAAGTCTGTGAAGCAGTCATCAGGCTAGAAAGTCGGATAGAGTCGATGTTGCAGTCTTGAGTCCAGAACCTGCAGAGCAGGCCCTGGGCTGGGAACTCAGGCAGGGTTTCCATGTTGCAGTCTGCAGTCCAGAACCTTCAGTGCAGGCCCCGGGCTGGGAACTCAGGCAGAGTTTCCATGTTGCAGTCTGGAGTCCAGAACCTGCAGAGCAGGCCCCGGGCTGGGAACTCAGGCAGGGTTTCCATGTTGCAGTCTTGAGGCAGAATTTTCTTCTTCAGGAAGCCTCCGTCTTTGCTCTTAAGGCCTTCAGCTGATTGGCTGAGGCTCACCCACATGATGAGGGTAATCTGCATTACTTAAAGCCTGCTGATTAATCACATCTGAAAAATACCTTCACAGCAACATCTAGACGAATCTTTGACCAAACAACTGGGCACCAAAGCCTAGCAAAGTTGGCACATAAAATTAACCATCACCGAGTATAAATGACTTTTTTTTAGCTGAGGTATAATTGACATACAACATTATATTAGTTTTAGGTGTACAACAGGATGTTTTGATATTTGTATACACTGTGAAATGATCACCACAACAAGTCTAGTTAATATCCATCGCCATACATAGTTACAGAATTTTTTTTCCTTGTGATGAGAACTTTTAAGATCTACTCTTAGCAACTTTCAAATATGCAATATAGTATTATTAACTATGGTCACCATGCTGGACATTACATCCCCAGGATTTACTTATTTTATAGCTGGGAGTTTGTAACTTTGGACCCGCTTAACCCATTTTACCCAACTCCCACCCCCTGCTCTGGCAAACACCAACCTGTTCTCTGTATCTATGAGCTTGGTTGTTTTTTGTTTGTTTGTTTGTTTGGTTGTTTGGTTCCACATATAAGTGAAATCATGTGATATTTGACTTTGTCTGACTTATTTCACTTAGCATAATGCCCTCAAGGGCCGTCTATGTTGGGGCAAATGGCAAGATTTCATTCTCTTTTATGGATGAATAATATTCCATTGTATGTATATACCACAATTTCTTTATCCATTCATCCATTGATGGACACTTAGGTTATTTCTATATCTTGGCTATTGTAAATAATGCTGCAGTGAATATGGAATGCATATATCTTTTCAAGTTAGTGTTTTCATTTTCTTCAGATAAATACCCAGGAATAGAATTGCTGGATCATATAGTAGCTCTATTTTTAATTTTTTGAGGAATCTCCATACTGTTTTCCATAGTGGCTGCACCAATTTACATTCCCACTAAAAATGCACAAGGGTTCCCTTTTCTCCACATCCTCACCAGCATTTGTTATGGCTTGTCTTTTTGGGAATAGCCATTCTAACAGGTGTAAGGTGATATCTCGTTGTGGTTTTGATTTGCATTTCCCTGATGATCAGTGATGTTGAGCATCTTCTCATGTACCTGTTGGCCATCTGTATGTCTTCTTTGGAAAAATATCTATTCGATTCTCTGCCCATTTTTTAATCAGATTGTTTGGGGTTTTTTTTGCTATTGAGTTGTATGAGTTCTTTACATATTTTGGATATTAACCACCTCATCAGATATATGATTTGCAAATCTTTTCTCCCATTCAGTAGGTTGCCTTTTCATTTTGTTGGTGGTTTCCTTTGCTGTGTGGAAGCTTTATAGTTTGATGTAATCTCACTAAATGATCTTGCTTTTTAATGCATGATTACCTGCCTTATGTTCTAAATCATTGGCTCTTCTTTGGAAGATTATCACTGATCATTAATTATCTTCTCATCATGCCATTTCTCTGCTGGAAAACGACCAAAGGATTTCCACTGCCCTTATAGTTATATACAAACTCCTTCTCCTGACACATAAGACCCTCCGTGACCTGGCCACAGACCTCACCTGCCATCACTCACCTTCACACAGGCAGCCAAACTGGACTCCTGGCCCTTCTAGGTTCTTGTGTTTGCTCTAGCCCGCCCCCAGCCCTGCCCTTCAAAATCCTACTGTCTGACAAAGGTCAGCTCAAATACCAAATCCATTCAAACATCTGCTTCAATGTTCATAATCTAAAATATCTCCCTCTTCTGGGTTTTCAAAAAAAGTAGGTTTCTCAAAACTTTTTTTTTAATGCTCTGCCTTATACAGAGACCTTTTAAATTCATTATCCTCCTTCTGGATGTAAGCAACTTGAGGACAAGGTCCATCTTTGCATCCTCATAGAACAGGCACTCATATATCCAATTAATTTCAGAGCTAGAGAAATAGGGAAGTAGAACAGTTTTCTCAAGGTCACCGAGCAGCATGAGAATAAACTTTACTTCAAGGCAAAAAAAGCAAAGTCCTGCTGTAACTCTCTGCCCGCTCCCTACTCCTGCACCCTGCCATCTGAGGCCACTTCACCCCCGCCTGTACATTCCAGCCGCCCCGACCCTGGCCATAAGTAACCAAGTTGCTCAGCTGGTGAGTGTATCGTTCGGAACTCACACCCAGATCTTTTGACTCCTGAGCCTTTCCCTACCCCACACCGTGGCCTTGCGACACTCTCATAACCTCTCTTCACCTAGGCTAGGAGAGGATGGAGGTGAGGCGGGTAGTCTAGTCCTGTAAGGTCTGGCATACAAAGAGGAGCCTCGGTCAGGGAAAGCACAACACAAGTCTGAAGCGAGAGCAGGGTCAGCAGTTAAAGGAGCTCCCACTGAGCCCGTAAATTGACCTCACACCCCTATATTCCTTCACCCGAGGCCAGGGTCGGGGCGGCTGGAATGTACAGGTTGGGGTGAAGTGGCCTCAGATGGCACGGTGCAGGAGTAGGGAGTGGGCAGAGAGTTACAGCAGGACTTTGCTTTTTTCATCTTGAAGTAAAGTTTGTTCTCATGCTGCTCGGTGACCTGGAGAAAACTGTTCTACTTCCCTATTTCTCTAGCTCTGAAATTAGTTGGATATATGAGTACCTGTTCTGTGAGGATGCAGAGATGGTCCTTGTCCTCCAGCTGCTCACATCTAGAAGGGAGATGATGAATTTAAAACGTCTCTGTATAAGGCAGAGCATTAAAAAACGTTTTCAGGGGCCGGCCCGGTGGTGGCATAGTAGTTAAGTTCACGTGCTCCACTTTGGCAGCCTGGGGCTCGTGGGTTCGGATCCCAGGCGCAGACCTATGCACTGCTCAACAAGCCGTGCTGTGGCGGCATCCCATATACAAAATAGAGGAAGATGGACACAGATGTTAGCTCAGGGCTAATTTTCCTCATCAAATAAAAAGAGGAAGATTGGCAGTGGTTGTTAGCTCAGGGCCAATGCTCCTCACCAAAAAAAAAAAAAAAAGTTTTCAAAAACCTACCCCTACTATCTTTTCCCCATTGGCAACATGAGAATTATTAATACAATGCCGCTCCTAGGGGATAAATGAGGAATGAATGTGAGGAATAAATGACATGCAGCTTGTGAAAGGGCTTTGCAGCATTTGCTCCAGAACTCAGTTATTCCTGTGATTTGGTGTGTCATGCACTGCTCATTGCAGCCCCTCAGCCTCTAAAACACTTTGGATCATGGACTTGGTTCCAGTTTACTAGTCCTTCATCTAGGGCCAGATTAAGATCTTTATATAAACTGATGTAAGTGTAAGAAATTCTAATACAATGTGCTTATATTTTTTCTGGCAATAGCTTTAAAGTTATTTTTGAAATAGAACATTCTCTGAGAATGTTTAGGTCCCCTATTTGCTGCCCCTAAGTACACAGTGGGGTCAGCCTGCTGGTAAGCCTGCATGGCCTTCCTCCGGCTTTCATGTCCTAAGGCCTGGCTTTTACTGACCAGATCAGCCTAGGCCCCAATCCCCAGCCACCGGGGTCTAACTCAGCTGATACTTTCTTCTAGAAATGATAAACAGGAGAAAAGGTCAGTGAATGGCATGGTCTAGAGAGGAGAGATCTTCTCTCCAAATCAGTCATCTGAGAGCACATGCAGGTGACAAACCAGTGAGGTGAGACGGGAGCAGATGGCTCCCCTGGGAGTGGCTCTGGTTGAGTGAGGTGCCCTGTTCTCCCGTTGGGTGAGATCTGCGAGTTGGTATACATCTTCTGTGCTGGAAGGCACCGCCAGCCGTTCCAATTAGGAAAGGTACGCCTCACCACTCACCCCTCCTCTCCTCTGCTGCCTCCTTTCTCACTACTAGAGTGTTTCAGCAGATGGCAACACTGGCTCCTCCACGGGCCTGGCCTCACTGCCTGTATACAGCCCCACCAACCCCTTCACCCCCCAGGCCTAACTCCTCCTATCCATCCATGCCCATTCTGAAGGAGATTCCATCAGCTTGATAAGCCAAGCTTCAAGTCTTCCTCCAGAAATCTCATTATAATTCCTGAAGGCTGAGTGAGGGATTCTGTCTCTACCTCTCAAAGCACCCTTTGCATATTTCTATTGTAGCATTTATTGTAATGCACCATAATTGTTGGTCTACTTATTTGTACACAGTAAAATAGGAGCTTCTTGATTTAAAAAAAAAAAATTCCATTATATCGAGGGAGGGAAGTATCAGCCCAAAATGGGCTTGGAGGACATCAGAAATTCTGAGTTACCAAATTGGTGGTGGCAATAAAGGCGCATGTGAACAAACTCTTCCTAATGCACCACAGCACGTGGGTGCTGGCAGATGCTGCAGGCAGGGAAGAACCGGCCCTTTGTGTGGGGCTTCACTCTGTCTGGGTAGAGGCTCATCAGTTGGTCAAAGTGCCAGATAGTAAAAGAGCTGGTCCATCGTTGACTTAGAAATAAATTATATAGATAGCCATTGCTTTCTTCTTGTCTTCTGCCTTGCCTGCGACTCTGTAATGTAGTGTTTATGAGCTCTGCGATGAATCACGTAATATAAAGAAAATAGAAGATCCTTTTCTTTTTGCCTCAAAGATTGCATAGAAATGATTATGCAATAAAAACATTAACATTCTCTGAAAATGTTTCCCTAGAACATACCTTCTAGGGCTTTCCAAATAGCTCAGAAGGGTTTCAAAATGTTTCCTTTAAAGAACAACTTGAGTCTAGCACTTCTCAGAGGAAATGCCAGCCTCAATTTTTCTTGGCTTAATTTCATTTCGAGGGTAGTACATTCTCTTCTTCCTCCTCTTGAGCTCCGCTCCCTAGTCCCAGGAAGAAAAGGGGTCAGGGTAAAGCAGCCACAGTTAGTCAATAATAAAGGTAAGAGCAAAAGTAATGAGATTGAAAACCAAAGCACATTCTAGAGGATGGACAAAGCCAGAAATTCATTCTCTAAAAACATGAATAAAATAGCTAAAGCTTTGAAAAGATCGATGAAAGAGAACTAGTAAATAGTAGAAATGAAAAAAATGAAAAAATACCAAAAATAAGAAAATACTTTGAACAATTTTTTTTTTCCAGTAAATTAGAAAAGTTAGATGAAACAAACCATTTTCTAGATAAACATGTTAGCCAAACGGACTCAAAGGAAAAAACATTACAAAATCTCTGCTATGGTCTAAATGTTTGTGTCTCCTCCCAAAATTCATATATTGAAATCCTAACCCCCAAGGAGATGGTATTAGTAGGTGGGGCCTTTGGGCGGTGATTAGGTTGTGAGAGTGGAACACTCACGAATGGGATTAGTGCCCTTATAAAAGAGGCTCCAGAGAGACCCCTAACCCCTTCCACCATGTGAGGACACAGTGAGACGGCACTGGCTATGAACCAGGAAGAGGGCTCTCACTAGAACACAACCATGCTGGTGTCCTGATCTTGGATTTCCAGCCTCCAGAACTGTAAGCAATAAATTTCTGTTGTTTATAAGCTACCCAGTCTGTGGTATTTTGTTATAGTAGCCCAAATAGATTAAGAAAATCCCAAATAGACTTAAAAATATTAAAGATAATCAGGAATATAAAAATCTGCTGATAGGATCAGGGGAAGGGTGAGGAAACAGTTTTACAAATGAGATCCACCAACTGTTGAAGGAACAGACTCCTGCCATGTAAGAATTTCACCCTAAAATAGAAAAACATGAAGAATTGCCCCCCATGACTGGTATTACTTTGATATTAAAACCAGGTTAGAATGATAAAAGAATGAAATTAACATGCCAATCTCACTTATGATCATTGACAAAAAAACTCCTAAATAAAATATTAGCAAACAAAATTCAATGATTAAGAAAATGATCGTTATGAACCAACTGGGTTTATCTCAAGACTATGAGTTAAGTTTAGAAAAATCTATAGATTTTATCTATATCTCTATTTTATCTATTATCACATTAGCTGATTAAAAGAGAAAAAAATAGTAAGATCATCTCAGTAGATGGAGGAAAAACATTTTTAAAGAATGTGACGATTTTAAAAACAGCACATTTCTTTGCAAACTTAGAATAGAAGGACATTTTCTCAACCTAATAAAAGTTTTAACAAACAGTAAAATCACACTAAATATAGAAAATAGAATAAGAAAAACATTTGATAAAATCAACACCATCAAAAATTAAAAACAAAACGCTTTGCAAACTAGGAATAAAAAGGAATTTCTCTAACTGATAAAATTTGTGAAACTACAGCAGATATCCTATTTAATGGGGAAACACTAGAAGCATTCTTTTAAAATTTAGAAGAGAAGGACTTTCCACTATTACTCTTTTTTGGGGGGGTGGGGGTGGGGGTCAACTTCCAGTACAGGAAGAAAGAAAAGGGAAATTACAGGTACAAGAATTTTAAAGGAAGAAACAAAACCATCATTCACAGATAGTATTCATTATCTAAATAGAAAACTCAGGAGAAAAATAAACCAATTATTAGAATTAGTTACTGAGGTCAGAACATATACTAGACATAAATATATAAAAATCAGTTGCATTCCTACATACACATATAATTTTTAAAGCATATCATATATGATAGCAACAAAATGTAAGGTACTAGAAATAAATCTAATGAAAATGTGCATATCTTTATGAAGGAAATTATAAAACTTTATTGAGAGACATTAAAGAAGTTCTAAATAACTGGAGATACATACCATGTTCAAGTATAAGAAGAATAAATATTGTAAAGATGTTAATTCCCCCAAAATAACCTATAAAGCCAATGTATTCAGTCACAATCCCAAAAGTATTATTCATGGAATTTGACAACTTTGTCTTAAAATTTATATAGAAGAACAAAGAGCCAAGAGCAATGAAGACAATTTTGAAGAACCTCAGGGTGAGGCTGCTCATCCTGGCAGCTATGCACACCTCCCTAAAGCTAGAAGAATGAAGCCCTGTGGTGCTTGTCAGGGCCAGACAAGGAGACCTATGACTGGAATGGAGAACTCAGGCATCGATGCCTTCATGTACGAAAACCAGACAGATGTCAGAAGTGGCTTTGCAAACCAGAAAGGAAAGGACAAAGCCGTCTGGTGTTTTTCACATTCTGTTTTGCCAACAACCCACAGTAAGAAATGCATTTTATATTGCAACCCAAAACGAACAGTCATGTGTACATAGGTAAATATATACATACAATTAAAACAGAAGATTCAAGGAAAATAGTTACAATTACTATACGCAATGCATTCTGGTATTTTCTATTCAGCCCCATTTTGTCAAAAAATAATTCCTGCTGCAATCCACAAAATTGATTCCATAACCACTATAAGAGTTGTGACCTCCAATTTGGAAAACTTTACTACACCTTTTGGAAACCCAAAAGGTAGGCAACCAAGAGATGTAACTGTTCCTGATGAAGAGTTTGTGCGGTAGTCCGCTAGCATGTTAAACAGCTGGTTCCCCGGGGCTGGAGGGGGAGTTGATCTGCAGTGTTTGCCTATTTTTGTGGTATAAATATTCCCACCCTAGCCAAAATGAGGTAGCAACGTGTTTAACAACCAGCTAACAAGCTTCCGGAGAATTTAACCACGGACTTTCGTGAGCTGATACGTGGCAGCTCCAGCATACCACCAATTCTAGGATGACCGGCTGCCCATATGAAAAAATAATAATCAGACCTCTACAGCACACCATATATGAATATTAATTTCAGGTGAATTAAATACCTGAAATGTGAAAAACAAAGTTAGATGTGAATATGAAATGTGAAAAGCAAAAGCTAGAAAAGTAAAAACAACTACAAAACAGTAGTATATCTTTTTGACTTCTGGGTAGGAAAGGATTCCTAAGTGAAATGAAAAACACAGGCCACAACGGGAAAGCTTGATACATCTAATTACAGTTAAAATAAACATTTCTGAACATTAAAATACATCATTTGAAAAGTGAAAAAACAAGCCACAGCCCAGGATAAAATATTTGCAACGCATATATATTCAGAATTTTAAAAGAATTCCTACATATCAATAAGGAAAAGATAACCCAATAGAAAAATGGACAAAACATGTGCAGTTAATCTACGGCAGAGACAATCTAAGTGGCAAATCTAAGGGAGGGAGGGAGGGAGGAAGAAAAAGAAAAGACGCTGTCTCACTTCTGTGAGATGTACTGGCTAGGACTCAGTCTGGAAAGCAACATTCACACTCAGTCATTCAATATAGGAAATCTAATACAGAAGCTTTGGAAACCCAAAAGGTAAGGCAACCAAGAGACATAACTGCAGGAACCCCTAGGCTGGAAAGGAAAGAGAAGAAATGATATTTTCGGAATCCAGGGCCTGGGGCTGGCCAGCGGACACTGAATGGAGAAGAGGCCATCTGGCAGAGTTGGAGCCATGGCAGGGTCTGGACAACGGGGACCATGGAGGAGATAAAGCACTGCTGGAGACCCCAGCAGAAGCAGCGTGGATGGGGAGACAGGTCCTGGCTTCTCCCCTTCAATGTCCTCCTGGTGCTTCCCATTAGCTGAATGTAAACGGACGCCAGTGGGCAGGGTCCCTGGGAACTGCCCTTTCAGAGATGGGCTCCCTCCAGGACAGAAGAGGGAAAGAAAAGGCAGGGAAAGGATCTGAGAGCAAACAGGTAAATGCCCAAGACATCAGGGGAATGCAAATTACAGCTACAATGAGACCACTTCATATCCATTAGCTCTGAAATATTTCTAAAGTCAAATAATAAAAAGCATTTTAAGGCTATGGATTGATGAGAACTCTAATACACTGATAGTGCACAGGTAAATTGACTCCACCAATTTTAAAAATGGGTTTTTTTTTTTCTTCCTCTAGTAAAATTGAAGTTGCACACATCTGTGACCTGGAAATTCTACTCCTAGGTGTAAATTCCAGAGAAAATTCTCACATATATGCATAAGGAGACATGTACAAGAATATTAACCATTTGGGGATGGTTAAAAAATTGGAAACAATTTCAATGCCCATGAATAGGAGAATTGATTTTGTAAAATATGTTACATATTCATACAATAATAGAACACTATACCACAGCTAAAGTGAATGAACTTGTGCTACATGTATCAACATGGATTTATCCCCCAGACAAGCTGGTAAAACAAAGCAAGGAGCAGAAGACTATACACAATATCATTCACATAAAGTTTAAAAACATAAACGACAATTTTGTATTTTCCACAGGGATATTGTTTTGGACTATGCACGTACATAGTGAAGTATAAAGACGTGCATGGAATGATAAACACCAAATTCAGGGTAATGGTACCCCTAGGAGGTATAGAGAAAAATGAGCTCATGGAAGGGTCCCTGGGAGGCTTCAACGATATTTAGATGCTTTGTTTCTCAAGGTAGGTGGGCAGTATTTGCCTCTTCATTACATTTTCTCTCTACTTTTTTGTATGTCTGAAATATTTGATTTTTATTAAAAAGAGAAAGAAGTGTTGGCATCAAATTGCTTTATTATTCAACTAAAAATATTAATCTTAATGTTTGTCAAAACTCTGAAATGTGTTTATAAAAACCCATAACACACAGCTGGTGTCAGAGATAGCAATGGTTCATAAATTGCCCGTTCACTAACTGCTCCATATGTGTCTGAGCTTACAAAGAACTCGTGAGCTTTCCTTGGAAAAGCTCAGCTTGTTTGTTTCGTCAAAGCCGGGGCATTTTTGCGATGGTGTTAGTGGCTAACATTTATCAAACGCCTACTCTGCACCAGGCACCAATCGTTCCCATTGCCCATATGAGGACAATAGGCACCAAGAGGAAGTCAATTTCCCAAATCCACCAGCGTGTCAGGGACAGAGCAGGGTCCAGAGCCTTCTCTACACTCTCTCTCCTGCCCTTCCAGGGCAGTCATTTTTCTGTCTCACTCCTGAGTAATTTTTTAACAAGGATAGATAAAATAAGAGTGCTTCTGACAGTTTCTAGACCTGACCACAATGTGGAGCTTTCTAATTTCATAGACTGTAAAACAAGATTCAGAGGGCTCCCTCAGGAGAGGAAGTGAGGCCTCCTTCTCAGAACACCTGGCCCTGGCCCTGCTCCAGCTCCTACCAGTTGCAGTGACCCTGGGCAAGTTCATCAGACCCAGTGAATTCTAGGCCCAGCTCTACTCCTTTCTGCCTCATTACTTCGCTTCTTGAAGCCTCATCACAAATAGAGATAATAACACCCACCTCACTTAGTTTGTGTGAGGGAGTTAAACGAGAGCATGTAGAAAGCTCTTGCACAGTGCTGGTCCATAGTCTCTCTGCGACTGTGACCAGTGGGCAGAGCCAATGGCGCCCAGCTCTTCCCAATTCCACGTTCAGTCACCTCACACTGAAACTGGCTGTAGTGGACGGATTTATATCTCAGAAATTGGCAAAGTCTACAAACCTGGGCTTTTTTTTGTGAGAGCTGGTTGTTAAAATTTTACCAACAGTCCTGCCGGCTTGTTGGAAGTTGGTTTGTCAATTGAAAAGCATTATAGAAGTATTAGCCTTTATTACTTAAGATTTCATGACCAAGAGAACAAAAAGGAGAAACTTCAAGGGTGAAAACACCTCCCCCAAGAATGCTGTTCCCCACCTCACAGAACACCTCACGCAGCACACAATACACAAATCGAAGGCTTTCCTCTGCTGCCCTTGCTGGTGTGTCAGGGCCCAGGGCGTCTCTTATCCAGAGTCAGCCCGACGCAGGGATGTAAGCTCCGGGGCTTTCTTACTGAGTGAGCAGATGGTATCTTCACACATTACTTCTGACTCTGTGTTGTGTTCTTCCTGAAACCCTGGTGAGCACAGGGAACCTCGTTGTTGGTTTCCTTTGCCACTTCCTAACTGGGTGAGGGAGAGTGCCCCTTCTTCTAATGGTTTTCTCTGCACAATTCCTACCGCATCGAAAGTTTAGAATAATAAATTCAAGATTTTAAAATGTGATAAGTTATATATTAAAAACACCACGCTTAATATATGAAAGGTTAGGATGAAAATCTAGGTGCTGTGTAATGATTTCTGTGATTTTTTTTCTAAACAGCACCAGAATGTGGCTATTCTGAGAATTGCCTTGTGATAATTCTTGTATAAAAAGAATATTAACTTGCTCAGAAAGTGGGGAATATTTAGCATAACAAACAGCCGAATGTATTTTACTGAAACTTCCGGCAGGCTCTTCCTCAGACATGTTTAAAGAGCAATTGCAGAGCAGAAATAACTGCCTTTCTCAGCATGTTCTAAATGAGAGGAAACAGGAGCGTAATGAAGTCCACGCAGCAGGCTGCCTCAGCAAACACTCCAGCAACAACACTCCCCCGGCTGTTCTAACCACCATGGGCTGAGATGGCTAATTAGAAAATCCTAAGTCAGAACATAAGCTCTTAGAATTTTGAGAAAGCAAGTTGCCAGCTCATTTTCAGATTTACCTCCAAGGGTCCAGTTGCTACAAAGCAATGGACAAAATGTACTACAACATGTAAATGGTTTGTTCCTCCTAACACAGCCAAGCTTCCGCAAAGCGTCTATGGTTTTTATTTGCCTTCGTGGCTACAGAGTTACGACTTTCATTATTTAACGTTTCCCACTGAACTAAAATTGAAGGTGTCTCATCACGGCCCAGCTTGTCATGAGCTGCCTGCCTCTCAGGCCTGTCCCCTCCAGAATGTCCTCCCCACGCTGACACTAGAGTTGTCTTCCTAGAATTCCAGTCAATCACATATCAACTTCACAGGTGCCTCCTGTGCTATTATTTGTTTTACATTTTGATTTTGGTCAAATCTAAATTGATTTACAGCTCTACGCTTATTCTTGCCCTAAGCACTCACAGCTGTGAAAGCACACATATGATTTGCTTTAACACAATAAAAGAAAATATACACAAGACATATCTGATAAAGGACTCGTGTACAGAATATGTTAAGAATATACAACTCAATAACAAGAAGAAAAACAATCCAACTTAAAAATGGGCAAAAGATTTAAATAGACACCCTACAGAAGACAATATGTCAATGGCCCATAAGCACACGATAATATGTTCCACTTCATTAGACATCAGACAAATGCAAATTCAGACCACAGTAAGATACCACTACAAATTACAATTTAAAAGATGAATAATTCAAGGTTGGTGAGGATGTGGAATAACTGAAGGTCTCATACAATGCTGACAGGAATGTAAAATGGTACAAGTTTGGGGGCAAAAACCTGGCATTTTCTTTAAAGTTTGAAACAGTACATTCAAAAGCATGATTATCTAACTAGTATATGTCTCTGTATTAGACCTAGAAATATACACAGAATGAAATAGGGTTTAAAAAAGTTAAATATACAGTTACCATATGACCCAGCAATTTCACTTCTAGTTATTATCCAAGAGAACTAAAAAAATATGTCCACAAAAAGACCTGGACATGAGTGTTCTGGGGATGGGGACAACAGCAAGCTTCTCTCTGAGTGACCCCCCATTCTAAGAGCTGAGCGCTTGGCGGCCGGGTGGGGGCAGCAGCCTAGGGTCCTCTCAGCTTGCTTCTCCTGGGATGGAACCATGCCTCATTATCCTATTGTGCTGCACCCAAGGTAGAGGCTCCATGCCATGAGCGGGGACTGGGTGGCAGGAGAACATTAACCAGGAAAGAAAACATGTTTTTGCATTTTAGGTAGATCACTCTGGCATTCTGTCTTGATGTCTGCCAAACTGGCAACGCTGGGTGAAGATAATTCATAACAAAACCAAAGCAGGATACCAAGAGACTGGGACTGGTTGAGGTTTCACTTTTCCTTTTTAATTCATGAGCCACAATTCTAAATATTGTAGACCAAGCAGAGTCTGGGTCATCTGCCCAAAGGCGGAGGACGGTAGCCATCAATAGATGTAGCCCCAAACTAGTTCAGGACAAGTGTATGTGGCAGAGAAGGTGGACCACAGAGGAAGCTGTAGCCAAGCCTTTGCCAGCATAATGAAGGTGAGTGCTGGAGTGTCAAAACTCCTTGCATTCTGCTCATGTTCTATCACATTAAGGTAAAAAGTGAGGGCACATAGCAAGATCTAGACAAAGCGCAATTATCATACCTTGGCCAAGTTTCTCTGTTCTCTTTACAGACTGTGGTAGGCAGAATGGCCCCCCAAAGATGTCAACCCCCTAATGCTTACAAACTTTGAATATGTTATATTAAATGGCAAAAGAGACTTTGCAGCTATAAGGGTACAGACTTTAAGATCAGGAGATTATCCCCAATTATCTGGGTGGGCTAAATCTAACCATCTGAGCCCTTAAAAGCAGTGAACTTTCTCCAGCTGGGGCAAGAAGGACGTAGCAGAGGGGAAATTCAGAGAGATCTGAAGCATGAGAGGGACTGGATCTGCCAGTGCTGGAGGGGTCACATAGATAGCATGAGAAGGAATGTGGGAAGCTTTTACAAGCAAAGACTGGCTTGCCCTAAGCACTCACAGCTAGCAAGGAAATGGGGACCTCAATCCTACCATCACAAGGAACTGAATTCTGCCAACAACCTGAAAGAGCTGGGAAGCACAGTCTTCCCCAGAGCCTCCAGAAAAGAGCCCAGCCCAGCTGACAACCTGATTTCAGCCCTGCAAGCCTTCAGCAGACAACCCACTGAGCCCCGTTGTGCCCAGACTTCTAAGCCATGGAACTGTGAGATAATAAATGGGTGTTGTTTTAAGCGACTAAGTTTGTGGTAATTTGTTCTGGCAGCAACAGAAAACTAATACATAAACACATTTTTAAAAAAGAAGCAAGCAAGCAGAATTCTCAAGCAATTGATTTTGAGTATAAATCTCATTGCAAATAAGTGATTTAGTTGAGTTCTTTGCTCAAGAATAACAGTTATGATCTATACTCCCAACTCTGCCCCTCAGTATATGGCTGTATTCAATGGGAGACTGAGGATCTATTTAGAAGATTTTCTCTCCAAGCTCTTCTAGAATACACCGGAATGGAGAATGGATTTCAGTGAGATCAAGACTGCAATAGGAAGACCATTTATCAGGTTAACGTACTAATCCAGTTGATGGACGACAGGGCAGGGCTGGCTGGTATGAAGTCAGGCTGGAGAGGGAGACATTGACACTGAATGGTTCTAGAAGGGCTGGCTAGGTGGAAGGTAGTGCGGGTGAATCAGAGAATTCAAGAGGAGGAATAGACATGGGGAGAGACGATCATGGTGAAAGTCTAGTTTGGGACATGTTGTTTGAGGGGCTTGTGGAACACCCAGGGGGTATCCAGGAAGTAACTGGATATGGAAAACTGAAGCCCAGCTGATTTCCAACTGAAGACTCTAATTTGGGAATTACTAACATATAGGTTCAGAAGATGCGTATGGGTTTTCTTTTGCTTTAGTAAAACGCAATAAGAAGAGAAATGTGGAAAAGATACATAGAGAGAGAAACTGTTTTGCTGGAGGTAATTAGAAAAGGATTAGATGGGGCCAGCCCAGTGGTATAGCAGTTAAGTTTGTGCACTCTGCTTCGGCGGCCTGGGGTTTGCCGGTTCGGATCCTGGGCGCAGACCTACTCACCACTCATCAAGCCAGGCTGAGGAAGTATCAGAAGAACTACAACTCTATAACTATGATACACAACTATGTAGTGGGGCTTTGGGGAGAAAAAAGAAAAAGAGGAAGATTGGCAACAGATGTTAGCACAGGGCCAATCTTCCTCAAAAAAAAGAAAAGAAAAAGAAAAGGATTGGAGGAGAGAGAAAAAAGGAGGAGGATAGAAAGATGAGAAAGCTGTTGGCTAAGGTAGAACAAACTGATATATTACTAATAAACTACAAAAAAAGGTATGCCCAGAAAGTTCATGATCTATCTTATAGGTGTAAAAGGAGGAAGCAGGGAGGCAGAAGCTGGAGAATGTTCCTGTTAGCCACCAGGAAACACTGCCACCCCATGACTAGATTGTGCCAGGGTGACTGATGATGTGGCTAGAAGTGGCCACTGAAGAGGATGCACAGGGAGAGATGACAGTGTTCAACCAGCCACTTGCACATGGGGAGCTCCATAAGCTGGGTGTTTGTAATTTGAGGAATGTTAATATTGTGTTCCTCTCGAGTACATCATTCATTCAGTGAAGATTTAGCTATTTACAAAATCATTTACAGGGAAATTGGAGACTCCTCCCACTTCTGTGAAAACATTGCTGCTATCTTGAATAATAGTGAAAAACGTTAGCTTATGCAGTAGCCATCTATAGCAATCAACAGTTTCCTCACAATGACTTTTCTTGATACCCTTTGCTGAATCCCCATCTGTGAAAGTATGTGAAGGTTGCACACAGCAGCAGGGAGAGAGAGCAGAGAGAGAGTCCACACACCAGAGCTCAGGAGGGCTCCCTGCTGACCTGCCCGCTGTGGGGAAAGCAGCCAGCCAGGGACGGCCCCGTTTAGGACAGAGTGTTCCTCATTTTCCCAGCTAAGCTAGATGGGCTCAAAAAGAATTAACATCTAACCGATTGCAAAGCACCAAATGATTATTTTAGGCCATGGGACTAGATGCTACACCACTTCATTATCTTTCCCGATGCCTCTGGTTTTAGCTATAATCCAAATAGCTGCCAACGTTCTCTGAAACTCTAACACATCTAATCCACAGCTGCTTGTGCAGTGTCTCCAGAATCTTTTATTGTTGCCTTTTTAAATTCCCCTCAGACACTGGCCCAATACTGTTGCCTTCAAACACATTTCTACACAAGGATTAAAAAGTACTTAAGTATACTTTTATTCTTCTCTGTATCAATGCCAGATACACACAAAATGTCTGGATCACTTAATAAGTTACAACATTCCATGTTTTAATAGCAATAACAAGGACATAAATGATCATTTCCTGAGGTAACAGTGCAATGTAAAATTTCATCTGTATTGCTAATAAGACATTTTATAGCACAGAAACGTGATCAAAATGATCATTTACTTTACCATGTCATAAAACACAAGAGCTCACTGTAGAAGAGTGATACAGTTTAAATGAAGGAACTCCGTGATTCATAACAAAGAATCCTGTATGTACTTGTTGCCATGATTGACTTTCCAGGTCAAATATCAGTAGTAAAATAAGTTATGGTATAAAATAAAGTCAACAAGTTATCTATACTGAAGGAACATTTGATTTCATTTAAGAAACTGAAGCCTGGATTCTAGTTAACCTTTTAAGTACATACAAAAATGTTCTCTTAAAAAACCCTAAGTAATCACAAATTTAGATAAAACAGTTGAATAAAGGACAATGACAGCTCTTCATTATGCTGTAAAACTATGCATCTCATCTTTGGAAAAGTTCAGATCATGCAGCAATCTGAAAAACAAATATAAAACATGTTTCTTAGGGAAAATGTTTAAAGTCAAAGAAGATCAAAGTTGATCATCGTAACCACAGTATTTTTTCATTTTCCCCATTTAGTATGTATTTTCTAAAAAAAACCAACCACAATTATCACTTCTAAAAAATTAACAATAATTCCTTAATATCATCAAATATCTAGTCAGTGCTCAAATTTTCAATTGCCTCATAAATGCCATAATTTTTAAAAGTTTGTTTGAATCCACATTCAATCAAAGTCTCCTCATTGTGATCGGCTCATATGTCTTTTAGGTAATCTTTTGATCTATAGGATCCCCTCCCTCTCTCTCTGTCCTGCATTTTATTCGTTGACAAAATGAGATTTTTATGAGTCAAGTCTCCCTAGTCCTCATTTTCCTGCATCCCTGTTCCTATGTCCTCTTATTTCCTACAATTTAATAATTGGATCTAGAGGCTGGATCAGATATAGGTTCAATTCTTTGTGACAAGACTCCTTCATAGGTAGTGTTCCTCCATCGGGGGGCACATGATACCTGGTTATCTCTCTTTCTGGATGCTAACAACCATTGATGATCTACATACAGATTCCTTAGTTTATTAGGGACTGAAGTTGGTGATATTCTACTTCTATTATTCTTTCTTCATTTATCAGTGGAGGAATTCTATAAAGAAAAACTCTGCTCACGTATTAAGAGATTACCCAGTAGCATATCTCAGACAGAAAAGTCAGAATAAATTCTTGATTTTTTCCCCCTTTCTTCACCAGTCTTCAAAGTAAGGAGTTGACCCCACTAGCATTCTATCTTCATTCTCCCCCACTGAACAGGAAAAGCAGAAATATTGCTTAAGTGTAATTCAACTTGGAAAACAGTAAATGGAGCCTGAAATCTTAGCAGTAGCTCTCTTTCAAATGCTGCTGAAAATAATAAACATTTACTTAGTCCTTACTATATGTAGTCACTGTGCTAAGCACCTCACCTGCATAAGCATTAGTATTTATTCCCTTTTATAGGGGCGAGGGGGAGTGCACTAAGGCTTAGAAAGGTTAAGTAACTGGCCGTAGGACACCTAGCTAATGACTGTAAAATGATTCTAAGTGGTAGAGCTGGGACTCAAATCCAAACTGGCAGCTTCAAGAGCATACACACATATTCAGACAAAGGGACCGTATGGCACAGGAGCTAGGAAGGCCAACGTGGTGCAGCAGTCAAGCCGCTCACTCTCTGAACCCATCCCGCCTCTCCAGCTGTACCTCCGTCTCTCCCTGGCAAGTGGCTTCACTCTAGCCACACGAGCCCAGTCTTCTGAACACCTGCACCCTTACTGTGTCTGCCGTTCTCTCCCTGCCTGTGCTACCCGCTCCACCTCCTCTGACTGGCACGTCTTAGTCATCATGAAAGCACCCAGGTGTCTTTGACCATGTAGCTCCCCTCTCTCCAATACAACCCCCCAGGTAAAAGTAACTTGTCTCTCCCTGAATTTCCATAACACCTTGTTTTTTATCTCTGGTAAGAGTATTTATTATATTCTGAGTCATATTAGAGTTATGAGTATGTGCATTTGTTTCCACCACTAGACAGTGTGGGCCTTGAAAGCAGAGACTGTTTTATTCATATGTAACAAACAAAGTAGGTACTTAATGGATGAAAGGACCTTTATTGGCCAATTAATTATAAGCTGTTTATCTACATTAAAAAAAACAGGAGGCCGGCCCAGTGGCGCAGCAGTTAAGTGTGTATGCTTAGCTTCGGCGGCCAGGGGTTCGCAGGTTCGGAGCCTGGGCATGTACGGATGCACTGCTTGTCAAGCCATGCTGTGGTGGCGTCCCATATAAAGTAGAGGAAGATGGGCATTGATGTTAGCTCAAGGCCAGTCTTCCTCAGCAAAAAGAGGAGGATTGGCATCGGATGTTAGCTCAGGGCTGGTCTTCCTCACCAAAAAAATAAATAAATAAAAAATAAAAATTAAAAAAAAAAAACAAACAGGTTTCTGAGTCTTTCTCTGATATTACATCATACAAATATGACAAATTTGCACTAAATATGAAGAGTATGTTTGGAATGGTTATACTTAGGTAGCAGTCATGAGATTCACTTTGGAGGGCTCTAGGAGTGGCGATCCCAAAGAAATCTTGAGTCGTTTTTTAGGACAGCAAAAACTATGATATAAGAGACTCATGTAGCTGCCAAGTAAGAGATATTCCACATCCCTTAAGATGGTGAATACAAGGAAATCAGAGAGATAACAGTCCTAAACTGAAAAGTCACAAGGCCAGATACTACAAACTGCAAGGACTGATTTGCATCAAGCTTCACCTCACAGGGCAACTCTATGCAGCATGCTCAAGGGTGAGCAACAGTAGGGATCCACATATGATGACTAACATTACTTCTGAGCCATTCTGGGCAAGCCAGCTAGTATAGCATAGAGAGATCAGCTCTGAGGTAAAGCTGAGAAAATAAAGCTGTCGAGATTACAGTCAACTAAAAATTCAAAAATACTATGGCCACCTTCCAGTCAATTCCACATACACCGAGGCGCCAGTATACAAGGAGGTGGGCTACGCCTCACAGGGACAGAATGAGGAGGCTGCAAGGCCACTATCAATGGGAGAAAACAACCCACTTCTGTTAGGAGGCTGCACAGGGGAGTCCTCCTCAGCGGGTGGGTATTGGACCAGGTGGCCTTAAAGACAATCTCTTTCAACGCTCAAGAGTTTATGGTTCCAATCATTTAAAAGTATTTTTATACTGCAATCTATAAAGTAAGCCTTAAGATACTTCTAAAATAGCAGAATCAATAAAGCAGAATTGTAGCTCTTAGCTTGTTTTTCTGAAAAATTATTTATCTTTAAACCATATTGTTAGTCTTCACTATAATTTTAATAGTTTTGTTTGAGCTTTAAAAGAGTAAAAATTTAAATAGTAATTTAAAATTTTTTATAAGTTGAGAGAGGATAAACAGAAAAACATTTTTCTGAAAGTTTTAAAATCCAGAAAAACACAAATTTAAAAATATATTTTAAATACAACATGGAGAGAAACACTTTTTAATGTCTTTATTTACTGAGGTCAATCTTTTTCATAACTAAAATTTAAAATAAAATAGCAAGAGAGAAAATTATCTAGAATATGTTACGTTCAGTCATAAACCAAACAAGGAAAAACAGGGTATTTAAGGCAGTCATATTTTAAAATCATCCAGAAACCCAATAGTAGCTATATTTAACAAAATTTTAAAGGATCATTTTAGTACTAAATCAGATCTAAGGTGAACTTCAAATAAGATGGACACCACCATTGATTTTTTCATTAACCAGAGTTCAGCTCTTAGTCTTGGCTTATTTATGTTCTTGTCTCTCCTTTTTGTCTTACCGTCTGGCTCCCAATCACTGTATTATTTACTAACTCTCACTCAGTGGCAGAGAATGAAGAAGGATCAAAAGCAACACTGAGATGACCACCATTGCTTATTAATCACTATATATTATGAAGCTTTGGTAGAAGTTGAATCTACTGTCCCAAATAAGATCTGGCACCGATCTTGTGCATGCATCCATTCTGTCAGTCATTAGCAGAGATCATCGAGAGCTGGCTGAACTGTACTTTTGTGTTCATATCTAACTCTATGCATAACCTTGGCCTCCAACCCTTCACCTGCATGAAGATTCTTAGGCTGTAACAGCCTATTATGTGCAGGTTCGTATGAACTGGAAGAACTGAGAGCTTAATCAACTGCTTTTTATAGAGGTCTTCATTTTGTGGTGTTGGGTATTCTTTTTCTTACCACATTGCTACTCACTTTATTCCTTGTTCTGTAAATGGCATTGGTCCACAAATGCAGATGAGGACTTTGGATTTGTCTGAACTTCTTTTCAAAAATTCAGAAAGAAGAGCTGGTGAAATGTGCCCCTGTTTGCCATTCCATTCGGAAATAGGTGCTGAGAGAACAAATTCAACGTCAAATCTAGAGAAAAGAAATATTTTTTTAAAGTCTATTAAGTTAAATATATTAACATGTTTCAAGTTCCCTAAAACATCTTTTTTCCCCCCTGGAGAACAATTTAATATGTAAAGATTGATACACTTGCTAGAAAAGCACTGGAACAGACTATAAGCAAAGATTTAACAAAAACATACAGGTAAATCCATATTTACCGAAGATTTGCTACAGATGAGAACAGTGATTTGACATTTTATCGAACTCATTAGAAAGAGAGCTCCAAGGGATGGCAGAGAACTCCACATTTCTATTAATAACCTGCTTGTATAAACCAGAGTAAGGACCAATTACCAGTGACACGTGCATTTTAATCTCTGACTCAAACCTCTCCAATGAATTCTAGGCCCTTATAACCAATGGCCTATTTGACTTCTTACTGTTACCATCTCAACAGCCTCGACCTCAACTTACAATCTCTCTATCCCACTCCTGACCCTATCTCTGTGAACAGCACCACAGCCCAGTGGGTTGCACAAACCAGAAACCTGGGATTTGTCTGCCTCAACCTCCATATCCAAATTCTCACCAAGTCCTAGCTCCTGACTATGTGTCTACTTCTCTCTTTTCAAGGCCACAATGCTGCCCAGTCTCCTTCTTTCTGTAATGCTTCTCCCACGCCTCGCTATCCAGTTCTCAGCTCAAGTACGATTTTACAGGGAAGCACTGTGGTCCCACCAGGCTGGGGTCCTTTTCTCTACGTGTTGTAGAAACGTTCTCCCTTTCTTTACAGCCCGCACTTCAGGCTGTAAATGCGTGGCCACCACGATGATTGTTTTATGATTCTCCACCTCCCCATCAGCCCATCGACTCCACGAGGGCAGGGACCACGCCTGCTTTGGCTATCGCTGCAGGCCTAGGGACCAGCACACAGGAGGCTCTCAAATGCTCTGGAATGAAGCACATGAAAGAAAAAGAAAGGACCCAGAACTAAAACGAGAAAGAATATCAAACCAAGTCTTACAATGTCACTACAGACCATTTCTTCCCACAGCTTTGTAATCTGTTACGTGAACTGCCGCTGAAGAACCATAGTCATTTCACAATTCTATGTTGTACTTGCTGTCTTTGCCCCATTTTAGCAAACACAATTAATTCTTACCATTTTCATTAGCGTCGGATCAAATGCATGTCTACATTTTCCCATGAGTAACTGAGATTTTCTCAAGAGTAGCAGGAATTAATTATACATTAATCTCAACCTTTAGAAAAAGTTAAAGTGAGCAGTTTCTCTTGTGAGGTGGCCTTGGGAGCCAAATATCAGAACAGAAACAAGACGTGGCTGGTGCGGCTGCCCTCATGTCACTGTGCGCAGCTGGGTTAGTGTTCCCAAGAGCTGAGGGGCCAGCAGAGGCACCCAGACCAACTAGAATACCAGCCGGGGCCAGAGAACCAGGCCCCGCTCTCACCCAGACCCCAGACTCTAGGTCTTATTTGGCCATTTGTGGAACAAGGTGGGGAAACTACACAACCTCTTACAATTCTAATATTCTGATTTTATATTAAAAACCTTACAGAATGTTTTATTTCTTACTTTCAAGGCTCCCATTTAGTTTCAGCAGCAATACTAACCGTCCCCATACAAAATAGCCTCCCCAAATACTTACTTTCACTAACTCATCTTTTCCTTCCTAGCACTTAAAATTAAGATAGTTTTAGATAATTCCAGAATGTGATATTTGTTTACTGTGAAGGTGGGGTCCTTGTCTCTCTCGTTCAATACTGTATCCAGGCCTGGCTTGAGGTAAGTATGCAAAAAATACTTGTCGAATGAATAAAGGAATGTATTTACAAAGAAGCCATACTGGCTAAAAATAAAAATTGTACTTAGAAGAACAAAGCCACATGCTGGCATCTATGAAATTACACATAAAATGGACGCGAATTCATCAGTGTATTTTTCTGGAAAGAAGGTCCATAGCCTTTCATCAGATTACCAAAGGGGATCCAAAAGCAGCTGCAGAACCCTATCTTAAAAAATTTTCAATTACACATAGACAATTGGATAAAAGACAGCAATTGTCTTGTTAAATTAAAAATAAAAGATAGTGTTCTCTGGCTCTGTTCCCAACAAGTCTACCACTGGAATAAAACTGCTAAGATATATAAATCAATACTGGTGTCACTGTCATCTGCAAAAATTCATAATTTTCCTTTAATGAGATGCTTAAAAAAAAAAGCCTAATCAGTGGCATACTTTCTGCAGGAATCTACTGAACGGTGAAAAATAACTGGAGATCCTTACATACATGGTATAAACTTTTCATGCATTGTATTTATTCACAGAATGGTCCCCTGGGGTATGCCTTTTGGGCACTCAATGGAAAAAGTGAACAGGAGGCATGGATGCAATTCTTAAGGATATTGTAAAGAGGCTGCTATCCTGCTATCTCCCTCACAGGGCTAGAAAAGAGCTTCAACTGGAGCAGGAGCAATCAAGTTAAGACTCAAGAATACTTTAATGAAGGATTTCTTGTAGCATATCAAGATATAGATGGTTACTGTGGAAACTTCTCTTCTGGATTTTTCTGAATGAAGGCCAACTTACTGTCTGAAACAAGTATAGTTTTGAGGTATGAGGGGGCACACTGGTAAACGTCCTGAAATTCCTTTCTGCCCTATGATTTTAGAAGTGCCAGAAAGAACTAGGATTCTTGAAAAGCTTACCTGAAAATAAATTTAGATAATCCATAAAGTGCAAAGCAACATAAAAAAAAGAGAGAGAGAGACAGAGAGAGAACAGACCTGCTTCTGATGAATGCCTATGCGGAAGTAAATAAGCCTGTCCAAAAAAATTATTTAAAGTAGAGTGATAATGATCTGAGATAAAAAATCTTGAAATATAGATGTATTCATTCAATCTAAATCAGAGCCTGCAGTCACCCAACAATTTATTCCCTCCTCCTCCAGCCAATGAGCTTCTAAAACCTACCTCATTCATAGTTCTTACCCCTGTCCCCTACCTTCCTATTTTTACTCCCACAACTCCAGATCAGGCCCCTATATCTCGTGTCTAAAATACTGCTCTAAAACCTTAGCCCTAAGCTAACACATCATTGCTGTCTAGTTCTCCCTAAAAATCCTGATCCAATCTTACAACTTTTTGCTTATAAGGCTTCAGTGGTTCATCACTGCCCACAGAACAGTATTTCAGAGCCTTTGGGGGCCCCAGCTTTTCCTGGTTTCTCTGGCTGAAGAAAAATACTAGAAACAGCAGGAGAGCTTGCTATTTGCTCATGAGAAAAATACCTCACAAGATAAATAGCTAGCAGCCGAAATTAGATAAAATATACATATTACGGAAACATTTCTCAAAATGAAATCTGATGAAACACTAGTATTCCTCCAGATGTTAGCGGTATTCCATGAAAAAAGCCTAACCTATCAAATAAGTTTGGGACTACCGGGTTAAAAAAAGTTAAACAGATTTCTTTAGAAATTCTCAAAGGCTTGAATATGCTAAGTTCAGAGCAAACCTTCAAGAAGGTAATATGGTGCACATTGTTTCTCAAACTTACCTAATCATAGAGCCCTTTGGGGAGGAACACATGAACATTTCAAGGAAAATATTTCAAGAAACACAGTGCATGAGGAATATCTGGGAGGAACAGAGAGTGGTGTAAGGGTCCAGATTAGGGCCCATATATCTGAGTGCATCACAGGCTGGGGAAAAAGAAAGGGGTTCGGGCACATTGTTCAATTTACTTATGCTTGTGGAATCACCGGCTTTTGCTACCTTAAATGGGACTAATGCAGTGCTAGACCCAATACTGACACCAGAGTACAGAAACATAGTCAGTCATTATACTACAGAGCCCATCAGTAATAAAGGGAGAGGAGCTGTGGAATATTGCTGGGCCTTCCCATGTCCATCAAGTGCATATTTATTTAATATATGAATTACACTCAAGGTGTTCCATCACCTGATTTTAGCCTACCCTGTTCCTTCGACTGTAAACAAGAGGATTGGAAGTGACAACAACTAAGATTCCTTCTAATATGGATATAAGATTTAACGGTTTTATTTTTACAAAGTTATTTCACATTGTTCTTCATGCACTGTATTTACTTCAACAAAAACAAAACTTGACTCTGCTCTTTTGCTAAAACACTTAACATACTGGCCCTCATGTTTTTTTACTCATAAAATCCTACTACCCAAATTTCTTTTCCTGTTCGCAGAAATGCTAATTGTCTCCCAAAGCCCAGCTCAGAAGTCCCTCCTTCCATGAAGCTCTGGTATCCCCACCCTCACAAAGACAGAACTACTCTTTCCTTCCCCTAGACTTCTACAGCATGTGATTTGTTCCTCTCAAGGCACAGACTTGACAGTCACTGCTGTACTTCAGAACTTCTCCCCACTACAGTAGTCCTACTCATTCTGTACTCTTCCCAGCATTAGGCACATTTTGCAAACAGTGAGCACACCAATGCCTGAAGTGATGCACACGATCTGCTGCCCAGAACCGGGTAACTAATTTCCCTGTCCTCTGTGCCCACTCCCTCGCTGCTTGGAATCCCTTTCTTCTTCTCTTTCCCTTACGCCCCAATCATTAACCCCATGCTTTCTAGAAGAAAAACAATGATGCTAACAATTCCAAGTGTGCTGGAACAAGTGTGCGGAGTATTTTACCTTTCTAGAGGCTATTTGTCAAAACGCACCAACAGCCTTGGCACACTGTGACTTAGTGATTCTTCTGATGAATTTTTATGCCACACAGTTAGAGAGGTACAGAACAACTTGTAATCACTATGTCAAACAGTAGGGGATTGGGTAAATAAATTATGGCATGCTTACATGACTGAAGACAAGGCAGCTATTAAAAATCATAGTACTGCGCAGGTTTTCCCAACTGGCACTATTGGCATTTGGGGCTGGATAATTCTTTGCTGTGGGGGCTGTCCTGTGTATTGCAGGATGTTAGCAGCATTCCTGGCCTCTACCAACTAGGGGCCCTCAGTTATGATGAGAAAAAATGTCTCCAGATGTAAATATCCCCTGCAGTGGGGGGGGGAGGGGGTGGTGTAGGGACAAAATCGCTCCAGGTTGAGAACCACTGGTTTAAAATAGTCTATACATAGAATACTCACAATATGCTAAGTAGAAAATGTAGTTATAAAAGGTATAGTCAGTATGACCTACCTACATTATCTAAAAAATACAAAAGAAAAAGGTATGTGTATACAAGTGTGTGTGTGTGTGTGTGTGTGTGTGTATGTGTGATAGAGAGAGAGAGAGAGAAAGAGAGAAAGAGAATGGAAAGATAGGATGGTAGGATTCTTGAAGATTTTTTTCCTTATACTTTTCCTACATAAATATGTATTAATTTTATAAACAGAGGGGGAAAATCAGCAAATCAACAAATTCTACTATTTATATAAAAGAAATGTGCTATTAGCTTTACTAAAATAAGGTTATTTTCTCCAAAAATGACTGCTTTGAAAAGGAGGGAAGACATTTGTTATATTTATATATTACAAAATGTTGTCCTGAAGTTAGCCTCTTTGTCAAACTATCCCGCCCCCTAAAACTAGTTCTGCAAAGGCAGAGAATTCACAGAGCCAGAGCATTCAACTGAGGGAAGGAGATGGACCAATGTGTAAACTGAGTCAACTAGGCTTCATAGCACTGCCCAGTAGTTAAGAGAGAGAGAAGTGGAATTTAATTTGGATTCGAGTTTACACAGTAATTGGCTACATCTGCTACCGTATATATTTGCCTTCTGTTTTCTCTCATTTTTCTTAAGAAAAATAAATGTGAGAGATTTTGCTAGATTTGGAATGTTGTGAATTGAGTCCTAACTACTGGAGTTAACAGTCAAGTGTAAAACCATATTTGGATAAAATTCAAATAAGCTAACTTTTTTCTGTTCAAATTTTATACTAAATGACATGAAAACTAAATTGAAATAGAAATATCCCAAAAAAGTACTTATGGTTTACCTACTTTTTGCAATTCTATCAAGTTTAGCAATGTGGGTAAGAGATACAGTCCCTGGATTCATGAGAAAATAAGCCAACACAATATCTTGTTTACTGTTGTACCCCTGTATACAAGCACATGGTAGAAGCTCACACGTATTTCATGAATGAATGAATATTACAAATATGCTAATTCTGGTCTAGGCACCTACATATACAATCTCAACAATCCCCGCACACAAACAATTCTATGACAAAGGTATTGATGTTCTACAGACACAAAAACTGAGGCTCAGTCAGATCAAGTAACTTGCCCAAGGTCACAAGGTTAATAAGTTTCCATTATATAATGACATTTTTAAGAATTTCATTTGTTAATGACATTATCTAGATAAACTCTGAGGACAAGCATAACATGCTTGCTGAAAATTAAAATACTAGATCACATGTCAGCCTCAGTATCCAGCCTTCCTATCCCTCCTTGTTCCACAAAGAATTGAGTGGAAGGCTGACACCTAATCCTACAGAGAGTAGGCTATTCCACTTGTTTTAACTACAAAATTTAAGAGAATTTTTTTTTATATATTCACAATCCAATAATAATTTAACGAGGGAGATGTGCTCAGGTGTCACATTTTGTAATCAGAAAGTTTATTACTAAAACTAGAAGTGATACAGGAGAGTCAAGATGTAGGAAAGGGTGATTTAATATACTAAAAAATGCCCTTAAGTGCTAACTAAAACAAAGATGTGACTAACTAAAATTACCTTATATTAAATCTGACTTTTACTTTCCTTTTATGTACGGGACTCAACTCAATAGTACCACAAAACCAATCAATGAGCCTGTGAGGCTAGGGTTCTCCTCTATCTGCATAAAGCCTCAAAATATGGTAAAATTCCTGATGAACATTCCAAAGGCATTTACATAAAAACGGCTTTTTTGTTTTCCAGGGAGGGCCTGACCAGGAGTCTCAAGGGAGCATCAATTATACAATGCTGGAAGTCAGTGCTAACAGAGCCTCAAAAAGGAGAGCCATGTCTCCAGAAAGAGGAAGGAGAAGGTCAGGGAGTCGAGAGAGAGAGCACACAGGAGCAAGCAGGTGAGACAAAGAAGAGAGAGAAGAAGCGGAAGAAGGACAACCGAGGGCCAGAGGTGGGAACACTACCACTTCTCTCCCAGAGCTGGAGCGCACCACTCACCTGGTAAGAGCTGTCAGAGCCCGTCACCCAGAAGGGAAAAAAAAGGGGCCTTTCCTCATCCTCAATACTCCAGCCGATGGAATTCCACCAACCCAAATTATGTACACCAACACAAAACACACAGTTGACTTTGTTAAAAGAGACTTTATGTTCAGAGGCTGTCAACACGTTCCTTTTTACCAATTACTTCTTTTTTTTTTTTTTAATTTTTTATTTATTTTTTCCCCCAAAGCCCCAGTAGATAGTTGTATGTCATAGCTGCACTTCCTTCTAGTTGCTGTATGTGGGACGCAGCCTCAGCATGGCCGGAGAAGCAGTGCGTCGGTGCATGCCCGGGATCTGAACCTGGGCCGCCAGTAGCGGAGCGCACGCACTTAACCACTAAGCCACTGGGCCGGCCCACCAATTACTTCTTAAATCAAGTTTAACTCCTATTAACAGCCTAAAAGTCAATGTCTCTTCATTAAAATAATAGTAAATGGATTTTTCTTACGCAAGGAAACTATCTTAAAGAATATCTTGGACAAAAAACTGCCAGAAATACTGTTTAAAAAAACCTAGTTAAAAAAGCCTAGCTATGCTGTTTAAACTCTTTTAAATGTTTGTTTAGGAAAACGGGAGCTCAAACGGTTAATACAGAAATGAAACACATGTATACAGAAGTCCTCATAACCACAATTCAAATATCTGAGGTAGGGCTTCACAGTTTCCAAAGCATTTATGCTTTCTCCTCCAATCCTCACACGTGCCTCATGAATTAAGGAGGAAAGATACCATTATTTTATTTGAAGATAAAGAGACAGGCCCACAGAGCTAAGTAATTTTTTAATAAAGTTTCAAGCTAGTGGAAAGTAGAATGAAAACTAGAATTTAGGTCTTTAGGCTTTTTGATAAATGCTGTTTCCAATTTTCTACTTTGAAAATAGTGAAAAAGATGTTAGAAAACCTAGGAATTTGTATTTCTTTAAATCATGCTCTAAACTGCCATATAACTACCTAAATATAGTAAATATTATTAGGTTTATGTTTTAAGTATGTAAGAAGAGTAAATACTTCAAGGATAAATAAGTTCAGGTCATCCTTAATTTATGAAAGTCATTTATTAAAAGAGAAAGAGGAGGATGGAAGACAAAAGGGAGAAAAAACACTGGAAGAGATCACAGCACTACGTTATTAAGGACATTCAGAAAATATTCAGAAGAACCTGGGACAGCTGAGTTTCTGAGGTCTTTAACTTTTAAAAGGTCTAGAATTTTATCTATATCACACTATCATAAGCATAAATATTTACTTCAGATATTTTGTGTGACTTACGAAGTCCTGAATTTCTTCGAAATAGCTTTTGATGATTACAGAAATGCTTTCAAAAGTACGATAGCTTGTCCAACTCACTCTTCTAAAAAATTCATTAAGAATTTCCTACTGCTTTCAAATCTCTTTAGGGGAGATGGGGCATATGCCTGTTTAAATTATCTTCTTATTTCAGTTGACTGTGCTGGGGCTCTTTGTTCAAGGAAACAAATTTTCACTTTGCTCTCCTTGCTGTCTCATTCCACCATTGAGTTCAGCCTGACTGGAACTTTTTTCTATTGCCTATCCAAAGCGTGTACTGAGGACCACTACTGATACAGTTATTAATGTGTTAATGTAAACAAACAAAAATGAAGAAAATCTTGCTAAACAATGCATAAGGAACCCCCCTCTTGAAAAGTCACAATGGACATTAGCATATTAAAGGCTCTAAGAAATCCTGTAGTGAAGAAATAAGTTTACTTTTGCTTAATCCATCTCACCAAATTTATTTGATCTATCTCCATTACAACAAGAAAATCTTGAATTACCAAAGTGGCTACACAGGATCATTTTCAAAAAAACCCAACTCAGTATAAATGACATAAACATGAAGCCCAGTATATATTTTATTGATACACATATGATGTCACATTGAGCTTATCAAACAGTATTTCTCTGGGGGAGGGGTATTAATATTACTTACATTTAGAGAATTATTGATTAGTTTATTTTTTTTTGAAGGAGCTTCCTGGTCAATTAAAAACTCCTATCAAAGGAGATAAGGCCTAGACTAACTACACATGTAAGAATATAAACATAGGACTAATATCAGTTTAATACCTTTTATCTTTAAATGCTAATTTCTCCAATTGGCTTCTCCAAATTATATCATCCTCTGTTTTATTGAAGAACATCAGCTTCACTTTCCTTAAAAGAAAAAACAACAACTCAAAAAAAACTATTTCAATTACATTTAAAATATGCATGAAAGGAAAAGTCTAAAAGTGAACTGGCATAAATTTTTTTTAGTGCCAATTAGGTAACCAAAAGTATCAAAAACAAAAGAATCAAGTTAATAAAACAGCTAGGACTGGAGGAGGCAGAGTAAGAAATGATGAATGAGGGGATGAAAACATGTCTATTACGGTCCACTGAGTATTTAATTTAGAATACCTTATACTAATCTAACAACCTCACAAAGAATAGTTAAAGATAAAATTACATACCTGAGACTGGGTATATTAGTCAAAGCATAATTCAGTATTTTAACCATTGGTGTGAAGCCTGTTCCAGCGGCCAATAAAAAGAGATCTTCTAATTCTTGGAACTGGGATATTTTAAAATTGCCCTCAGGATTGCTTATGAAAACAAAATCTCCTAAACAATGAAATATACACTAAATCAGAAATACATCAAGAAAACTGAGAAGATTAAGCTAGCTGAATTTAGAACACTGATGAGTAATAAGATGAAGGCGTAACTTGCAGACGACATCTCGGTCTTTAAAGTATGGAAAGAGGTTTAGGAATACTCATTAGGCCCCCAAGTATGTCTGGATTATATCATTATAATCAAATTAACAATGCAGTTTTATTACACATTTCCCAACATTATTTTCCCAAACCATCTGGAGTCTCTAATTTACAAACTACTGCCAAGTATTTAACTACAAATTATCAATAAAGTATTGACTGCTAAACTGAATTATAAGCACCTCAAAAGTAGAGTCCATTTATACCTGTCTTGCACAGTTCAGGGTGGAGAACATATATTCACTACTTACATATTGATTCCTAACCATAGTAACAAGACTAGTAGGAGAGAAAACTGAGACAGAAATGTATTCTAAAATCTTAGGTTAGTAAACCTGCTAACTTCACCTCCAACAAATCTTGGAGAATACCTATCAATTAAAACAAGAGCTGTTCTGAATTTAATTTCTATAAAAACAAAGCAAGATCAGAAACTGTACTTGGAGCATGCTACTTCCCAATCTAGAATCAAAATAGTTGAGAAAACCATTTTCTGCAATGCAGGTAACATAACCACCCTATACCACTCAGATAAGAGAACCGCCTTTAGGACATTTCAGAAATTTTCAGTATAATTTTAAAAACAAAAAATAAAGCTGTCCATATTTTCCAAACAATTTCAAATACTCTGGTTTATTTTTAAATGCTCAGATACTCATATCTTTCCTTTCTTGTCCATAGCAGGATATTAAGAATCTCGCAGTAATTGATGAATTAAGTATTAGAAAGTAACAGAAGCTCCTTGTTAGAGTTTGAAAGGGACCATAAGATCAGACTATCCTCTGGAAAAAGTCAGCTGGTTGTTTACTAAAGAAGCCTCACAGAATGATATTAATTTGGTAACTTTTGTCCACAGTCCAGTCCTTCCAATGTCATAAAATTGACTAGACTCAGGCAAGATACCTGATGCTAATCAAATTCACAAGCGATGAAAGTACACATGCCAGAATGGCAACTGATTTACAGCCAGGCCATCTGCATCCAGTGACCTGAACATTACACGCCCCAACCAGGGAATCTCATTCTCAGTATCAGAACATTTGAAAGGCCAAAAAAATCATAGAAAAGTTGCTTGATGAACAGGGTATTGAAACAAAAAAGTGAATACTGTTCTAGAGTAGCTCATTTGGGCCACGATGAGGCTTCATGAGTTATCACTACCATGCCAGGTACAACCCCCTAAGTGACACAAGTATTTGTGCCATGGCTACCTTCCCTGGATGAAGCTGAAAAAACACTAATCTTGTTCTTTAGGCTTTCCGTTTCCATGCTCTAGGCTGACTCTCCATCCTGCTCTGTCCACATAGTCTCTATAAACAGGTTACAATAGCATTGGTTACGCTTCCACTCACTACACTACAATCATGTGTCAGTTCTTCACAAGATGACAATCACCTTCACTGGATTTGTGGGTATTCCAAAATTCTTTAGGTTCACATTTATATTCAATATTTTGGTTTATGTAACTAGAGATGACTAACCACATCCATTATGTATAAACTGCTAAGCTTAACTTTCAGAAAGCAACAAATTTTCTTTATTTCCAGATTTTAGTGATCTTCTTCACTGTTACCTCGATGTTACTGCTAATGCTAACTTAGAAAGGAGAAGAGCACTTTTATTGTTAGGCAAAAGGCAGTGAAAAGTTGAAGACACAGACACACAAAAAGGAGTAGAAACAGGAAGAGGGTCTCTAAATCTTAACAGATCTTATCATAGTCCTTTCATTAATTATTTCAAGGTACATTTACTGAGTGCCAACTGCCATGTTAAGTGCAAGAAATCCAAGAATAAGTTCAAGACTTATAAAGAAGGAATATTACTTATTCTTATCCTGCAGCTATGAGCAAAGTGTTAGTTATTGGGAGTTCAGAGGAGGAGGGAGCTTCATAAAGGAAGTGATGATGTTTTGTTTGGGTCTTTAAAACAAGGTATTTGACAGGTAGAGAAAAGGCTGATGGGCATCCTACACGAGGCAACTGCATGTACCTATGAATGAGGATGAGAAACTTGTAGAACTCTGAGTAGCACAAGTATTTTGTACAGCAAGAGATGAAGCTGGAGAGATCATGAAAGTCTTTGTAGGTCATGGAAGGGACTTAACCAGTTAGGTAATGGAGACTCATCAGAGGTTTCAAAGCTGCAGAGCAACATGATTAAATCTATCCTCAGGGCAGTCTGGAAAGACAATTGGAAAACGCAGATAAATAGAAACATAAAGATACCAGTTAGCGGCAACTGAGAGAGACCAGTTAGAGGCCAAGAGAGAAATGATGAAGGCTTGATCTAAGATGGTGGCAGAAGGGATGGAAAAGAAAAATTTAAGTCACTGGGAGGGAGACTCAATAGAAGTTAGTGGCTGACTGGATTCGGAGGAAGAAAATGGGAAGACTCAAGGATGACTTGCCTCCAGATTGGGTCAAGAATGACCAGGAACGGGGCAAACAATACAGATGAGGAATATGGGAGTAAGGCTAGGTTGGGGGGGACAAAGAGAACACGACTTTGGTTGCAGACATGTTGAGTTTAAGATATTTGATAGGGCCAGCCCCGTGGCTTAGCAGTTAAGTGCATGCGCTCCGCTGCTGGCAGCCCGGGTTCGGATCCCGGGCGCACACTGACGCACCGCTTCTCTGGCCACGCTGAGGCCGCGTCCCACATACAGCAACTAGAAGGATGTGCAACTATGACATACAACTATCTACTGGGGCTTTGGGGGGAAAATAAATAAATAAATAAAATTAAGATATTTGATAGACTTCCACATGGAGATAACTAGAGTACAGACTAACATGTGATCAAACCTAGAACACACAGGAGGTTAAAAAAAAATACTAACCAATCTGAAGATGATCAAGCTCTGGTGTGAAGAGTCCAGCAGGATAGATTTTGATCAAAAAGTAGATGTATTTATTGTTGGGAAGAACTGGTTCTTTGAACTCTGAGAGTAAGGAATCAGATATAGGTGTATATGGCTTCACAATTTCAGTATCTAGAAAAAGTCACAACAAAGAAATTCAATTCTAAAAATCTAAAAAGCTCTGAATGCAGATGAAACATACAAATTTTATGATGTTATCAGTATATATTTAAAACTGTACACCTAATGTGTATATAATTCTAACTATACATTCTATATGTATATAGTACATGTATATATACCCAAATCCTATGTGCATTGAAATAATTTTAACAAATCAATACTCTGTTCACAATATAGACAATCTGTTTTTATTAAGTGTGGCATAAGACGATAGGAATTTATGTCAATAAACTCAGACAACCATCTATTTCATCAACATATAAACTTTGTAATGGACCATAACAGAAACGGCACCAAAAGTTTACATAGAGACGTAAGAAGGCACTTATATAATAATTTTAATTATATACCAAATTTTTAACAACGGTGACTGATGGCCAATGGGATCATTTGGGTGTGAGAAAGGGAAGAATTATGCTTTTTACTTTATATATTTTGAATTGTTTTAATATATTAGATATTATTTTGGTAATTAAAGAAAAGAATGTTAATCCAATCACTTCTAAGACTATAATATTAATTAATGGATGAAATAAATATTAAAATATATTAATAATAAATATTAATACCAAATATATTTAATATATCGCTTATATATAATATATAATATTAATAACTATAAATAATAAAATATTAATAGTTAATAAAAATTCATGTTATATTTTAGTTAGCCGAATTCCAAAGAAAGAGGTCACCATACATTTGTAAGACCAAAAATACACGACTCCTTGACATATACAAAATTAATCTATCTGTAAATTATAGTATATTGACAATAACTGCACTGGGAAAGATATCAGCTATTGAATGATAACCTGGCATTAGTGATGATGAAGAGAAAAACTTAAGTGCCAACATAATATACTGTATCCACCAAATTCTGGCTGGTGGTCTGTTAGACTGATTGCTGGGAACACTGTGACTAACATGAGAATGTTACCTTTTGCAGCTTCAAAAGGCCAAGAAAACGGACATAAAGAAGGAGGGTATTTAAAAGAGGTAATTTTAGGATGAAAATAAGGAAAAAAGAATTCACACAGTAAGGAATATCTTTACAGAGCTTATACTGGTGGCACATATAAGGAAATCATTTATAAGCATTCACTCATTTTGAATTTTATAAATTCAACTTCATAAATGACACAACCATAAGTGGTTCCTAAGAGATGCTAGTATGTGTTTCTAGTAGTTGTCCTCACGAAGGACCACTTGTACACTCCCCCACATCTTTCATTTAGGTCTTTGTTAGTAATTACAATGCTGGTGGAACCATCTCTCTGACTAGTGGCAATTTCTTTGTTCCATATAATAATACAGCATAGCTATAGTTCCAACATGTAGGAACACTGCATCCACAAACCTAGAATCTAGCTATCACTAAATCCAGCTGCCTAGAAACATTTATTAATAACCTCAATGGCTGCTTCCTAAAGAGATTAGTACTGATTATGAACTGCTTATAAATGATGAAAATGTTTCCCCGAAGCCTCTATTTACCTTACCTGTAATAGTTAGCTTGAGGTAAACGTGTTGCCCAATCGGCACCTGAAGATAAGTGCTTGGCGGCAGCATGAAGCAGAAAAGCCTCGTATCATGAGTAACATCTTCCTTGGAAATTAACTGGCATTGTCTGTAGTACAAACCTAGGAAGTGATTCATTTTCTCTTATTGATGAATAAATTAAATAAGAAGTAATACTAGACCCACTAAGTGAAAGCAGACTCAGCTTTTGCTCTTAGTGAGCTTGAATTTCACTAAAATACCTATATATTTTAAAAATTCATCAGTATTTTAAAAATCTTACAGTGTTAATTTTTTTCATTTTTTTTCCTGAGGTATCTGTTTTCTAAAACTTGTAAATACTTCTATAATTTGAAAAATGAACTGTATAAAATGAGTGTTATTTCCTCACGTCTGTTTAATATTACAGCATATTAAAACCATTACATTCTAAGAAATTAAAAGCTAATTTATTTCTTCTTAAATTCACTTTTTAAATAATTCCATCTTCTAAGCCTCATATTAACAGCTATATAATTAAATTATAGATGTGAAAAATATTTGATAACCAACAAATCTACATTCTAAAGTCTTTTCTTACAGAACAGAGAAGTCCTGAAACTCAAGTATTTAAGGTTTAACAATATTAGCACAATTAAATAATTTTAGAAACAGTTCTTCGATAAATGCAGGAAAAATATACATTCATATGTCTCTATGTTTGTATATATGTATTATATATGTATATGAATTATAGAACATTTAACTGTGAAAAATTGATTAAAACAAAAAAAATTTTATGTTTAAGGGTGTAAGTTTTGATTATCTGGAAAATAATAAATTAAGTAAAAAACTGAAAATGCCATGTTTGTGGTACTAATATACAAATAAACAAAAGGAATAAAATATTTCTATAAATACTGGAAATATTTGATATTAATATCCCAAGCTCAGGAAACATTATTTGTATACAGAGCAAAATAATATCATTTAAGTTGGAAGAACTTGTTATAGAAGTTCTGAAAGCATTAATATTTTCACTAGTAAATCCTCTTTTGGATGTAAACAGCATACCAGAGTAGACTGATGATATTAATTTGTTTCATTATTTCTTCTCTTATAAAACAGCATTTATAGAGGTATAAAGGAATCAACTCTAATCAAGCATTTCTTATCCTAATTATTCTCTCTCTCTTTTTTTTTTACCTAAAAATATTTAAGAGATTTACTACAGATCTTAGGATGTGAAGGCCCAACATCCAATAATCAATAGTTAGTGGAAAACTGAAATTCACATATAATCCTAAGAAATCATTTGGCCACATTTTCACCCAATTTCTCTTCTTTTCTTGTCTCCTTTGGCCCCAAAGACCCAGGTCACTAAATCTTTCCACCTGCTACCATGATAGCTTAGCGTGCACTACCTTTAAAGTGCACAGTGGCACACCAAAACCAACGAGTATCATTCAAATCACCTCATTCTAGAGCCAGGGCATAGCTTGGACCAGATTACAGCTAAGGGTACCACCCTCAAGTTATCCTGGAAGACCTAATCCAGTACCAGACTTACAAAGATCAAAGGACACAGCCTCATCCACCAGGAGAAATGAAGATTCAAATGATCTTATCCCTTCCTTTCTGGGACCCAGAGTAAGAATGCAATCAGAGACCCAAGCACTACATGTCTAAGCCTTTAAAAGTTATAAAATAGATGAATGACTATTAAATAAAATATGTTCTATGCTGTACCTTGAAATATACCTTAATAATGTCCTAGAAGGTTAGCTACAAATTCAAGATTTTTGAACTCCTCAAAGTTTCACAAAGGAAAATGCAGAGAAATGACAGCTGCACCCCCAGTCACTGACTATGGCCTGCTCCCTCCTCCTCTCACCCTGGCTCTGTCTGACACCGAGTGCAGCCTTATGCAGGTGTGGACACACCAGCCCACATGTTCAAGATCATCCACTTGCTCTCCCCACAAACAGCCTTGGTCACTCCCTGGATACAAGTGAATTTGGGGCCATTTGGGCAGGGAATCCTGGGGTTCCAGATTCCTGGAGTGCAGTGTTGAAGGAAAGAGGGTGAACTCCAGGTGGACATTTCCTGGCCCTGCACGCTGCTCCTCCTGTGGGAGGGGTGTGGCTGTAGGAGAGCCACTGTGGAGTTCTCCAAGTGTGAGTTCAAGGCAGGTGCCTGTCCTGCCCATAGTAATTTCTTGTCATCAAATGTAGTGCACACCCTTCTGATAACTTCACTGCTGGATGAACAGGTTCATCTTCTGATTTGACAACTTCAACTCTAGCATTTGCCAGAAGGGATATGACACAGTAAGTGTGCATCTTTTCAATTACACTTAAAATAGAAGGAAACCCTGGGTTACAGTGATTCATTAACTTTCCTTTTAGAGAGTTAACACAGTATTTTTGCCATTTAACACCACAGAGATACTCTCAACATCTTACATATAAAAGTCTGCCATAATTTCAAAAAACATCCCAACTAAGGGGGGAGGGGGGAGAGCGAAAGGGATAATTAGGAACATGTGTGTGGTGATGGATTGTAATTAGTATTTGGGTGGTGAACATGATTTAATCTATGCAGAAATAGAAGTATAATGATGTACACCTGAAATTTATACAATGTTATAAACCACAATAAAATAAAAAATTTTAAAAAAAAAATCCCAACTCAGAGGTTTTAAGAAAAATTTAACAAAGTTTTCATCTTTCCATTGCACTGAGGAGAGAGACAGCGTAGACAGAATTGAAGCATATGAAGAAAAAGTATAAAGCAGATGTGCTGGCTACTTCAGTGTGGACAATGCCATTATTTAAGTGTCAGGTCTCTGGCTTTGTAAGCATAGATAATTATACAAGAAAATGAGAAACTAAAAATAAATATAAGATGGTGAAACAAAAACATCAGACAGAAAAATTTCTGCCCAAAATACCTAACTTCTTTTAATAACATACATATAATGTTACTTGGGGTGATACTGAAACACTGAGGATAATATGATAATTTGGGTATACCTTTTTCTTCTTGTTGAAAAGAAACTATATTTTTTCTTCTAAGGAACAGAATTTCACAAGGTTAAAATATAGACAAAGTCTTCAGTGGGAGACAGAACAGAAAGAGAACACTGGACGAGGAGTCCACACTGCCTTCAATCTGGCCTTCAACCCCTATTTGAACTTAGTATACTTATAAGCACCTATCCACTCTTACTTTCCCTACTGGAAACAGAGGCTTACAGAAATTAAACAGCTTGCCCAAGGTCACAGAGCAGCGGGAGAAGATGTGGGATGGAGCAAGAAGCCATTAGTTTCTTGCTCCAGTTCACAGGCCTTGTTCAAAATGTATGAGAACCACTGTTCCAGACCAGCATATGATTCTTTAGTGTCTTCCTCCTTGTTTTAACCATGTCAGTTCAAGCACAAATATTTATAGATTATCCCTCCACCCTTTACAACTCCCTACTAACTATTTAATGTCCAAATTAAGGAACTAGTTTAGCAAGTCAAGATTCATCCCAGGTACATCTCTTCTTGAATATCCCCATACTCTATTGTTCTGATCAATCATACTTTTTCTCAGCACTCTTTACTACTTTCAATTATCTAAATGTCATTTACTTACCACCTAATTTGCAATCTACCTTTAGTCATTTATTCCTCTAAGACCTTCCTGAACCAACATAGGGCAACCAATTAGTGGGACTACATACTTAAAAATGAAGTTGATGGAAAAGAAACAACCCAAAACATACTAACATCTACAAAACTTAAAAATATATTGATTTACATACCTAGATATGTCCACACAGAAAAACCCACAACCTACAGCCATTCAATTCAATGGACATTCTATTTAGAATCTGTCACAGTTCATACAGCAGGGGCCAGGCTGATTTAGATGTGTTAGCTGTCTGTTTCTGCCAAGACAGTGACCTTGATGAGCAATGAACTTGACTGCAAGGATGATGTTCAGAACACCTGAGTATAAATTATTTTCAACCACTGTATAAATGTTTAACATTTTGCCTACTGATAACTCAAATTCACGAAGTCATTAGAATATCTTCCCATATTGAAGAAACAACGAAGTTTGAGTTACTACATGCCTTTAAAAGTATTAACATAACTGCATTTATTTTGTTGTTTTTTAAAAAATTATTCAGTCTTTTCATTAATTTTGATAAGGCTTCCACTTAGTCTCTTGTAGTATAGTTTTATCATCCTCACCCAAACTACTCTCGTATGTGTGAATAAGAATACACTCACGACACACCTGCAAACACCAGGGGTGACAAATATCCAGGGGCACAGGTCTGTTCATATACTGGGGTAAAACATAATGGAGCAGAATGCTCAAAGACCGTGCATTTCTACACATGATTTTTAACTCAGAATTAGAAACTGACAGTAAAGCATAGATTTCCTTTTGTTTTAGCCATTATTGTTAAAAATATTCCTCAAGTATATTAAGATGTTTTACTACCTCAACTAGACTGCCGTAAACTGAATCTTTCAAGGTGAGGACTTTGTAGAGATAAACATCAGTGTTAAACTAGGAAAAAGGCAGCTCTTTCTCCAAGACTAGATTTAATGGGGCATTAGACAACACACCATTTAGCAAGATTGTCACTAAATTTGAACATTTTTATACCTATCGCCTCTCCTCTCATGTTCCATAACTAATAATTCAGCCAACATTATATACTGAAGTGCCTGAATCACCTGAATTCCAAGTTTTTAAACTCCTTCTATTTTATTTTTTTAATATAGTAAATAATTTCTTACTCAACTACAGCCTGCCCCATCTATTCTGTGTTTTTTCAGATTCCATGTTTGGGCCAACAGAAGCTAAAATACGATGGCAAGATGACAAAGGATTGTATAGTTATTGTGCAAGCAACAACTTCATACCTGCTGGGCAGAGCAGCTAAATTAAGAGAACAAACCACAGTGAAGTTTTTATTTGCTATCCACAATATTTCTTCATTTCTAGTAATTCTGAATGCTTTTTTTAGGCAGCAAAGAAACATGGATGCACAGGCAAGGTTTGGGGAGAGGTGAAGGGGGTTTTTCTACACTCGCAAGAAGATCTGTTCATTGTGAGAGCAAGCAGCTCGCCTGCAGAATCACAGGCACTACAGAAAGTCTCAATTAAATGACTGCTCACAGTGTCTTGAAAGGCACATTTACAAGTACTCCACTGTGTGCATGTACATGTTTGTGTATATGCAGTTTCAGCAGCTAAGAAGTCCTGATGAAAGTATAAGTCAAACCATGCAAAACTGCCAGTTTTCTAAGTTAAAAACAGTTATATGTCAGCAATTTCATTCAGTTCAATTTAAATTAAAAAGAGAGTTACAGGGGGTCACCCCATGGCATATTGGTTAAGTTCCGCGCACTATGCTTTGGTGGCCCAGGTTCGGTTTCCAGGTGTGGACCTACACCATTCATCAAAAAAAAAAAAAACAAAAAAGAAAGAGAGTTACAGATTCTATATATATATATATATATATACACATATATATATACACACACATATATATATCTAACCTAAAGGTTCATAAATGGCTGCTGACATCACAACTGTGACACAATTTTTAAAAACCTTGTTCACAATTTTGTATCCCAAGATTCATTTACTGAGTTGTTTGTTGTCAAATCATTAAAACTACCTTTGTCTGGCGATCAAAGTCTCCATATTACAGGCAACCACAATTAAAATAAAATTTTAGGTTGGGTACAGAAATAGTAACTCAATTATCTATTAGTTTCTGATCCTTAGTGGACAAACGAGTTCCTTGACCATCACACGCAGACACACACACACAACTCCTCACTCATAATCGTCATCTTTGGGGAGAAAAAAAATAATTGGAAGCATCCGATTTATAAATGGTAGCCTAATTCCATTAATACAATTTAAAATATCACCCATTACATTTGGATTAAAGGTAAAAACGTAGTAGTTTCTCTTCTGATTACATTCTTTGCTGTATTTTAATCGTTCCTGTAAGTAAACTCTAGATTTGACATGAGAAGGTACTGTTTTAAGAGTCTTCAATTTACATGTTTATTTTGAAACTAAAATTCTTTTAGCTAAGAAATTTCAATAAGAGGAAGCCAGCATGCTAATATAAAAGTCAATAATTTTTGTAATATATATTAAAAACCTAGGAACCACATGATGGACTATAAACATTTGAAGTTACTGACAGCAAGTTAATATAATACTTGGATGATGTAAGTATTCAGCTTTACTAGTGAAGCAAGTAATCTATAGTTTTTGTCATGATTTAAAGGGGGAAAAGGGCAAAGAAGAAATTATCTTTGCTAATTCACTCAAATAAATAAAAACATCCCCTAAACCCTGAGTCATTTTCCAAAGTGGAAAACCTAATTCACTGAAAAATACATGCTTGGCTCCAATTTCAGACAAGAAGGCTAAAGCCAGCTATGGTGGTTCATGAATCAAGTACACATTTATGGCAGGGATAAAAGAGTTCAGGGAAAGTCGCAGGAAATTGCAGAGAAGAATATTTAGGGGATGCTCATTCTAACAATTTCCAAATGGAGGTCAGCCTTGGTTCTCAGTATCATTTATTGGCTTTTATCTGGTTTGCTATGCTTTTTCAATTACTAGATAGTCAGATAATTTCAGGGCAAGAGATTTCACTTTAATAATATCCCTTTTCACTTTCACTGTCTTTTACCTATTCTCTTCTGATTTGCTAGATCACACTTTTATTCCTCTATGTTCTCTATCTAATACCACAAAATTCAGACCTCCTGCTCTGGTAAAATTAATCTATTTGACCTTTCCTACACATGGCTTATATTTTTCTTTCTCTAAAACCTGCAAAATGCCTGGCACAATAAGTACTCTAACAATTTGAAGCACTGCCTAGAAAGCCCTTCATAGTTTTTTGTTGTTGGTTATTTTTTTGAGAGTCACTTTCAAAACACTGCTTGAAATTCACCTCCTTCGGGGAGTCTATTCAAGATCAAACTCATCTGTATCTGTTCACTTGGGGTTACCTCAGAATATGTTCAGTTTGTACTATATAACTTGCCCTTGTTGCCCTGTTTCTTTATAAAAGTATTCTTTATCCTCATGTCAGTGTATGTTCTTTCTTCCACCTGAAAAATAATTTCTAATGCCTTTTGTTTTATACCACAGTACCTAAAAAAGCCTTCTACACATAATGTGTATTCAAAATAAGGCTACCTGATACTTTTGAGAAAATTAAAATATTATCCACAAATATATCTTTATAATTTTAAATACTTATAATAATTTTAAATATTTAAAGATTTTAAAGTGAATACATGCAGTTTGTTCCATCTAACCCCCTAAAAGAACAGCAAAGATGATTTTTATGTGTGTTTGCTTGTTTTTTAAGGCATAAGCCTGTAAGGACAGGAAGAATTGAAATAAGAAAAAGCAACATAACTTTGGGAACTCACAAGGCAAAGTAATGACTGGTAACTGACTCAGCAGACTCAATAAAGCTGAGTCCTAAGCTAGAAGTACAGAAAGCCAAGACTCAACTCATGTATGGTAAAAAATCCCTTTAAGGCACTGGAGTCAGAGTGAAGGTGGTGCCAAAACGACTTTCTGGATGAAAGTTCTTTTAAGAAGCCTAGTTTCTCCAACTCGCCCCCCGCCCGGTGAAGTCCTCCCTTACTTAGTACAGCCCCATGACTGACCTTCTCCTATTCTGGCAAAATATTATAAGTTTACTCTTCAGAGGTCAAAGAAAGGGTCTCCAGATTGGGTATATGTTATAGGCTGAATTGTGTCCCCCTCAATTTTCGTACGTTGGAGTCATAACCCCCAGTACCTCAGAATGTGACTGTATTTGGAGATAGGGTCTTAAAAGGTAATTAAGTTAAAATGAGGTCATCAGTGTGGTCCCTAATCCAATATGACTGACGTTCTCGTAAGAGGAGGCAATAAGGACACAGAACACACAAAGGGAAGACCACGTGAAGATGGCCATCTGCAACCCAAGAAGAGAGGCCTCAGAAGAAATCAACCTTGCCAAGACCTTGATCTTGGACTTCTAGCCTCCGGACTGTGGGGAAATAAATTTCTGTTGTTAGGCCACCTAGTCTGTAGTACTTTGTTATGGCAGCTCTAGCAAACTAATACAGTATACTAGGCAAAAAAACAAAGGATATGAGGTTTACAGATGCCCATCCTTCTTTCCCCACATGACTTCTGAAATGTTAGGTGCAAGGTAGGAGATTGTTTACTCTGGAGACTCTGACAAAATACTCGCATTAAATTTTTCCCAAGGAAACGATCCAGCCACATAGTGAATATTACTGTCAACAAGACACATCCACTTGTACAGAGTTTTCAATCACTTTTAGAGTTCCATCCTGAACTATGAGCAGATAGTCAAGGATCAGCAGACATTCAAAGAAAGCATCTAATATGAAAGACAGACCAAAACGAAAAAACAAACTCTGGGGACACAGAGGTTACACTGGGAGAAGAAAACTCCAAAACTCTATCAGTAATTCTAAAAAGATAAGAGAAGCCAGTAAGAATAAGATGCTAAAACAAAGAAACAGAAATCAAAAGAGTTGTTAAAAGTTAAAAATAGTAGAAATAAGTAACTCAATAGAAGAGCTGGAAGACACAGCTGAAGAAATCTCCCCCAAAAACAGAACAAAAGGACAAAACTGAAAAGAGAGAAAAGATAAGCTAGAGAACTTGTTAAGGAAGTTTAAAATAAGAATACTTCTAGAAAGCAAAAACAGACCATAAGGGGAAGGAAAATCAATATTTCCCATAATTGAAGGTCCTAAGTTTCCATAATGAAAAGATAGCACAAAGGACGGACGACCAGCACAAAAGATGAAAACAGATCCACGTTAAGGCATATCAAATTGTGAAATTTCAAAACACTTGGAACAAGGAGCAAATCCTACCAATTTCCAGAAAGAATATATACAGTGTGTTTACTAGGTGAAAATTTATCAAGGAGAACACTTATAATATGCACTCTTTTCTATAAATATGTTAGATAAAAAGCTTACAAAAATAAAAGAAGAAAGGAAACGAATGAAGGAATAAAATGAAGAAAGGAAATGAATTACTTCCTTTAGGAGTAAATTGAGAAACTGGTTTAGGTAAGCACAAAAACAATAAACAAGTCTTCTTTAATGTAAAAATATGAGATGTGCATACAAGGCATAAACTTAAACTTGTTTTTGCACCTTTTATAAAAAGGAACCTGAAGGAGTGAATGGTTGGACAACAGTCTAAGCACAAGTGGGCTTCCCCATTAAAGTATCATTACCTAATGATTTTATTATGCCTAACATCAGATAGTAGAGTCAGAAATTTAATCTTTGTTAATAAAAGAGTTTTCTAGACAAGCAAAAGCTAAAGGAGTTCATCACCACTAAAGCAGCCTTACAAGAAATGTTAAAGGGACATCGTTAAGCTGAAAAGAAAGGGCACTAATTAGTAACAAGAAAACACATGGAAGTATAAATTTCACTGGTAAAAGTAAATATATAGGGCCGGCCCCGTGGCTTAGTGGTTAAGTGCGCGCGCTCCGCTACTAGCGGCCCGGGGTTCGGATCCCGGGCGTGCACCGACGCACCGCTTGTCCGGCCATGCTGAGGCCGCGTCCCACATAACAGCAACTAGAAGGATGTGCAACTATGACATACAACTATCTACTGGGGCTTTGGGGGGAAAAAAAAAAGGAGGAGGATTGGCAATAGATGGTAGCTCAGAGTCAGTCTGCCTCAGCAAAAAGAGGAGGATTAGCATGGATGTTAGCTCAGGGCTGACCTTCCTCAAACACACACACACAAAATAAATAAATACATACAAATAGCTTAAAAAAAAAAAAAAGTAAATATATAGTAAAGGTAGTGGGTCAATCACTTATAAAGCTAGTATGAAGGTTAAAAGGCAAAAGTGGTAAAAATAACTATAACTACAATAATTAGTTAAGGGATACACAAGATAAAAAGATGTAAAATGTGAAATAAAAAACATAAAATGGGGAGAGGTAAAAATGTACAGTTTTAGAATGAGATCAAACTTAAGCTGTTATCAACTTAAAATAGACTGCTACAAACATAGGTCGTTAAATAGAAGGCTCATGGTAACCACAAAGCAAAAACCTATAGTAGATACAGAAAAGATAATGAGAAAGAAATCTAAGCACACCACTAAAGAAAATTGTCAAACCACCAAGGAAGGGAGCAAGAGAAGAAGAAAGGAAGAGAGAAGAACTACAAAACAGCCAGAAAACAATCAACAAAATGGCAATAAGAACATGCCCACCAATAATCACTTTAAATGTAAATGGACTAATCCAAAGACATAGGGTGGCTGAGTGGATAAAAAGACAAGAACCATCTAAACGCTGCCTAAAAGAGACTCACTTCAGATGTAAGGATGCACACAGACCAAAAGTGAGGGGATGGAAAAATATTTTTCCATGCAAATAGAAACCAAAAGAAAGCTGGGGTGGCTATACTTATATCAAACAAAATACACTTTAAAACAAAGACTGTAATCAAAGACAAAGAAGGGCATTACATAATGATAAAGGGGTTAATCCAACAAGGGCATATAACATTAGTAAATATTTATGCACTCAACAGAGGCTCACCTAACACATAAAGCAAATATTAACAGACCAAAAGGGAGAAATTGTCAGCAATACAACAATTGTAGAGGACTTTAATACTCCACTTAAATCAATGAATAGATCATCCAGACAGAAAATCAATAAGAAAACATCAGCCTTAAACAACACATTAGACCAGATGGACTTAATAGATATACCTATACAGAATATTCTACCCAAAAGCAGCAGAATACACATTCTCCTCAAGTGCACATGAAACATTCTCAAGTGTGGATCATATGTTAGGTCACAAAACAAGTCTTAATAAATTTTAAAAGACGGATTCATATCAAGCATCTTTTCTGACCATAATAGTATGAAATAAGAAATCAATTACAAGAAGAAAAGTGGAAAATTCACAAATATGTGGTCATTAAACAACATGCTACTGACAACCAATGGGTCAGTAGAAATCAAAGGAGAAATCAAAAAATACTTTGAGACAAATGAAAATGGAAATACAATATACCAAAATTTATGGGATGCAGCAAAAGCAGTTCTAAGAGGGAAGTTAATAGTGCCAAACGCCTATCTCAAGAAACAAGAAAAATCTGAGACATGTGTCATTAGGCAATTTTGTCACTGTGCAAACATCATAGAGTGTACTTACACAAACCTAGATGGTATAGCCTACCACACACATAGGCTATATGGTACCAATCTTATGGGACTGCCGTCATATATGTGGTCCATTGTTGACCAAAATGTCATTATGTGGCGCATGACTGTAGAAATTTTTCCAAAGACATACAAATGGCCAACAAGTACGTGAAAAGATGCTCAACATCGCTAATCATCAGGGAAATGTAAATCAAAACCATCAATGAGATATCACCTCACACCTGTTAGAATGGCTATTATCAAAAAGACAAGAAATAACAAGTGTCAGTGAGGATGTGGAGAAAAGGGAACCCATGTGCACTATTGGTGGGAATGTAAACTGGTACAGCCACTATGGAAAATAGTATGGAAGTTCCTCAAAAAATTAAAAATAGAACTACTACATGATCCAGCAATTCCACTTCTGGGTATTTATCTGAAGAAAACAAAAACACTAATTTGAAAAGATATATGCACCCCCATGTTCACTGCAGCATTATTTACAATAGCCAAGATATGGAAACAACCTAAGTGTCCACTGATGGATGAATGGATAAAGAAGATGTGATATACACACACAAACACACACAATGAAATACAATTCAGCCATAAAAAAGAATGAAATCTTGCCATTTGCAACAACACAGATGGACCTTGGGAGCATTATGCTAAGTGAAATAAGGCAGACAAAGAAAGACAAATACTGTATGATCTCACTTATATGTGGAATCTAAAAAACAAAACAAACAAACAAACAAACCAAGCTCACAGATACAGAGAACAGATTGGTGATTTCCAGAAGTGGGGGTGGAAGGTGGGTGAAATGGGTTAAGGAGATCAAAAGCTATATACTTCCAGCTATAAAATAAGTAAGTCATGAGGATATAATGTATTGTATGGTGACTACAGTTAATAATACTGTAATGCATATCTGAAAGTTGCTAAGAGAGTACATCTTGAAAGTCCTCATCACAAGAAAAAAAATTTTTTTTAATAACTGTATGGTGACAGATGTTAACTAGACTTATTGTGGCAATCACTTCACAGTATATACAAATACCAAATCACTACGTTATACACCTGAAACTAATATAATGTTATATGTCAATTATACCTCAATTAAAAAAAAAAGAGGACAACAGACACAATGTCACTGTTCAACTTCTTAGAGGGGGTTACAAGGACCCTTTGACTCACCCCAAAGTGACCTTCCAAACTCTGGTACAATTATGCCACTAACAGAACAATTTCATTAACATAGGACTCAAAATAACAGCACAGCATACCTGCATCTTTCTTTGGAATAAGTGAATTATGATTCTCCAGGGGATGACCAAGACACTTCCAAGAAGTATTCTCTTTTTTCTTTAGAACAATCTCTATTTTCCCCACATTCTCAACAATACGCACTGAAAAGAAGAGAAATTTCATTTGTATTCATTGATACTAAATATAAGATTTTATTTTAAAATCCATCTTTCTCAAAAAAATCCAAATGTGCCAATCTGATATGAATGACACTAATCATTTGTCAAGTTAACATTTTGTGTTCCTATTCATCAAAATTGTTTATGCCTTATATGATGTTAAATCCAGCTTTATTTTAGATTCAGGTTAACTTCTTTCAAACTAATTTATCAAGGACCAGACTAATATGTATTCCTAGTTTTCAAACAAGCTCAAATATAGCCATGGCAACTAATTAACACATAGCTTTAAGAAAAAAAAAAGGGGAGGCTGACATATAAAAATTAGCCACTGAATGGACCCACAAAAGCAAATTTAATTTATACTCTTTTAACATTTCTTAGTTGGGATGTGAGTGGTTCTTAGGAGTGAATTCAGTAGATCAATACTGCGCCTAATAAACACAGAAAAAGCCTCAGGAAAATGAGTCCCTCTAAAGCCCATATGAATCTTTAATAATTAAAACTCTTTTAGATTATCTTTTTATTTTTGAAGGATTAAAACAGTTTATAATATATAGGTATAATAATAAAATATAGACTTTTATACACCGATTAAATTTTATGAATTAAACGTGCTGTTTGTTTTCTCTCTCTTTTTTTTTTTTTTTTTTTTTTGCTGAGGAAGACTCATCCTGAGCTAACATCCACTGCCAATCTTCCTGAGCTGCCGCCACAGCATGGCCACTGACAGACAAGTGGTGTAGGTCTGCACCTGGGAACTAGGCCTGGGCCGCGGAAGCAGAGCACACGAACTTAACCACTAGGCAACCAGGGCTGCCTGAACTGAATGTGCTTTTAAAGACTTAAAGTATCACTGTAAACACATAATTCAGTAGCAATTAACAACAACTTTTTAAGATAGATTAGTCAAATGAAATCAATTCAATGAGCACTGATTGGAAGTTTAACAAACATGAAAACATAGGTCGTGACTTTAAAGAGCTGAATTTATACAATTTACAGAGCTTACAACAGTATATAGAGAAGGTAAGGCACAGAACCAGTGTAAGGTATTCTGAAAATACTTTAAAATAAGAAACCATATATATTTTTTTATATATATATATGTAATGGAGTATTATTCAGCCTTAAAAAAAAAAAGGAAAATCTTGCCATTTGCGACAACACGGATGAACCTGGAGGGCATTATGCTAAGTGAAATAAGCCAGACAGAAGACACATACTGCATGGTATCACCTATACGTAGAATCTTCAAAAGAAGAGTAGAACTCATGGAAACAGAGAGTAGAATGGCGATTGCCAGGGCCTGGGGGGGTGGGGGAAATGGAGAGAGGTTGGTAAAAGGGTACAAACTTTCAGTTATAAGATGAATAAGGTCTGGGGATCTACTGTGTAACATGGTGACTATAGTTGATAATACTGTATTGTATAATTGAAATTTGCTGTGACAGGGGAACTTAGGTGTTCTCACCAAAAAAAAAAAAAAAGGTAACTATGTGAGGTGATGAATGTGTTAACTTGATCATGGGAATCCTTTCACAATGTATACATATATCAAATCACCATGCTGTAACTTTAAACATATTATAATTTTATTTGTCAATTATATCTCAATAAAGCCAAAAATAAAAAACAAAAACACCAAGAAACTACCATCCTATGATGAGTCTTCTGTTGTTAAATAGCTGTGAAAAAACCACACTGTGCATTTATATGCAGCAATATTCATAATTTAATATGCTCTGTCAACATTAAACATTTAAATATATACTCCTAAGAAAAATTTGTCTGGTCTAGTATATTTCTACAAGCTGCATGTCAAGAGTAGGGCAGAGATGAGGAAGGAAGAACAGAGAGGAGACAGGAATTTTTTTCTAAGGAGAGAAAAAGGAAAGGGTAAAGAGATGAATGGAACAAGGGGAAAATAAAGGGGGGAAAAACCTGAACCCAGAGGGAGAAGAATATATTTAAAACGTAATGTATTTGTTTATATAAAAGATATCACGTCTTTGTTTCGCAACATGAAAATATACACATGAAAAATAAGACAAATGCTGTCTTTCCCTCTCTCTCTCCCCATATGTAAGTATGTGCGTGTATACGTATGCACATATATAATTATTTTTTGGTAGCTTACCAGAAAAATCTTCTTGAATCTCATGGCTTAGCTCTGGAAAAGAAAAACACATTCAGTTAAAATATAACTTCAATTCATACAGTCTATGAACACCATATAAGATCATTTAAATGGTTCTTTTACGCACCATTTCAAATCCCTCAAGATAAGTAAAACACATTCTGAGAGACCAAAAGAAAGAAATTGTAAACAACCAAAACGTAGAGTCATATTATTTAAATATATACTAATTTCTTCGATTTTTCCATTTCTCTTCCTATTAATTAAAGAATAAATACTCAATTGCCCACAAGTGGGTAACCACACTAGTCCAAAGCATGGTCCTAGTCTGACAATCCTACAAACCGAGAGGGGAGCAGAGTGTGGAGAGAGGCAGCACCTGCAGCGTGCATGCCCAGCGTGTGTACACATATATACGGGAACGTAGGCCAGGCGCGGGTCTGGCTCTGTTTTTCCATTCTCATTGTTTTCTAAAGTTGAATATTAATTCAGTTATTGAGAAAAAAATTACTGAGTATCTATGTGTGCCATGCACTTTCTAGGTGTTATGGATACAACAGTTAGTGAAAAAGGAAAAACCCCTGCCTTTATGGAACTTAATTCCAGAAGAGGGAGATGCAAGAAATACTTTCACAAACATCTGCTCTAAATTTCACTGTGTTAATGGTTATCTGGATCTTACAGTTTTGTATTATTTTAGTCTTTCCAATCCAATATTAGCAACCAACAGTTTCACATTTTTGACTGTGAAATTTTTGTTTCTTTTTTATATGTGTGCTAGATATAGTTAGCTACAGTGTTAACAAAATTAGCCACAAAGTACTTGAAACATAGTAGATGCTAGCATAGAGGTTTTACTTAAGAAAAATCATGACAGTACCAATGAATAATATATACTTTTCTAGATATTTGAGTGTTTGGTTAAAACTCTCCTACAAGAGGCAATATACATTAGATCTTATGCTAACAAAAAATAGGACATATTTCTAGAAGAAAGGTTTAAGTTTTGAGGTTGATTAATGAATGGGGGAAATACAAAAAAGAAGAAACATTTCATTTATCAGCTCTGATCAAATTCAGGACTAAACGTACTTCATTAATATAGTAAAACCACAGGCAAAACCCTGAGTCAGCCGAGCTCTAGAGAATTCCAGTCTTTGGTTTGCAAAAGTAAACGAAATGTTCTTTACATAAGAATGCATGCTTAACACATAGTTTTCATATTGTTGTTGCTTGTTTCATTTCTACCTTCTAACTAGAAAAACATCATCATCCTAAAAGGAGAAAAGGGTGAAATCCTAGAGTCATTATGGGTGAGAAATGGATTAAGAATCTGGTATCTCTGATTTCAGATTTTAGTCCTGATTTCTTTCTTCTGATAGATCCGTACTCTCTCAAAACAGACAGAAATGAATTGTATGGCTGGTCTTTGGCCACGAAGGGATAGGCAGCTGGGGGATACAACACAACCTTGTAGTCCATGCAGCTGTGGTGTTGCCTCTGACTTCCCGTGACAGAGCTGGCAGGAAACAGGCCAACTGGCACCTAGTGACGGGTGCTCAGTAGGAGTGTGGGACAGACAGGCCTCCGATTTGTTTGTAGCTATCAAGTAAAAGAGACTTACGAAGCTAGGCCAACAAATATTTCATATTATTGTTGATTCTGACTGCATCTAATTGTTTAAACTTGGGAAAGGTGAGGTTGTACTGCCATTTGCTAGCACTTTCATTAGTATAAAGAAATAGAAAAAAATGACAAACCAAAATGACAACAGCAGACAAAATTTTACCTAGACTTTAGACCAAGTTATTGCCATACTTAAAGGAAACTGGAGTTGTTTCCATTAATAAAGAATAAAGTACTTACCAATATCTATAAGATACGAATAATCCTTGATAATTGTTTCTGCTCTAAAGGAATCATCCTGATGATCAACTATTACTGAGTCTAAAGTGATATCCTTAAATAGAAAGCAAAAAGAAAGATTAAAAAGTAAATTTGTTCCCAAACTTCTACAACTATACTTTTAAGATGATCAGTGGAAGTTCATATGGCACTTCTTCACAGAACGCACAAGCTAAATAAGCGTGACTGTTTTTTCTCTCACACGACCCAGTTGTCTTTCAAAGCACATACTGCAATTTTAATTACATATTTTTTTCTGCTTAATATCTACCTTACCCACTCATCTCTAAGCTCTAAGTAAGGGACTGTCTTTACAATATCACTTGGTCTGAGCAGTGCTCAATAAATATTTGTTGAATGATAATTTGGAAAACAAAATTAGAGTCAGACCAGAAGGCAAGATATTTGTGTTCATTTTAATCTTTCCACTATTGTGTGATGCTGGGCAAATTACACAACCTCTCAACCTCAGCTTATAAAGAAAAATAAATTCACTAACAAATTTTTAGACGTCTCTTACTTCTACATAGCCTTGGTGCAAGTTATTTTGGTACCTACGATTTGCACCATGCAGTGAACACATCATTCCACGTAGAAACCTTCCCCCTTCCCTTAGTCATCCATCCTCTGTGCCTCACTGATATTACCAAGGGGAGTAGACCTCAACCTCCCGAGGCCCTGCCCTCTTGGTTTTGGACTGCATGATGAGGAGCCAATAACGAGAGACAGTGGAAGGAGGGACAAGCAGGGCCTCTGGCCCTCGTGTCTGTACCAGGCAGAGGCTGGTCACTCCTGCAGGATGACCAAACCACGCGGCAACAGTCAGACACTCAGCAGCTCAGATGCAGTCCTGCTACTACAGAAGGAGCATGCGTTCTCAGAAATTCCTAGCTGCCAGAACTTATCTTTAAATCTACACGGCTCCTCAAGTGTGAGAACCTTGCCAGTTGGAGATGTTGTTAAGTTGTCTGCTTATTTATCTGATTTCCCAGCTGGACTGTAAGCCCCATGAAAGCCAAGTATCTATGTGTATCTGGTCCATCATGAGATCCCTGAATTCTAACAGAGTGCTGCAAAGCAGGTGTTCAATAAATACTTACTAAATGAATTAACTCCTTAATTTTAGTTTCAAGAGAGCACATGAACCCCATTAGTGGTTTAAGCATACTGAGAAACAGTAGTACAATCTCTCCCGTCTCTCGAAACCCAATTTATGTGCAGAAAATTAGTTCTCATGGTGATGTTAACTGGGATTCTCACTTTTGTTACTCATACATTTTAAAAAAATGACAGAAAAGCATGTAAAATACTTCCTAGCCTAGTTTTTTTCTAAGAGGCTATAGCATGGTTGTTAAGACATATACTCTGGAGCCATCTTGCCTGGGTTTAAAATGCTAGATCTGCCACTTACTGTGTGACTTTGGGTAAATTACCTAATCTTTGTTTCCTCATCTGTAAAATACAGATAACGAAAGGACCTACCTCATAGAGTTGCTGTGAGTAAATAAGTTAATACAAGAAGTGTGCTTAGAAAAGTATCTGCACATAGCTAACATTTATTATTTACTTTTTTTTCTGATTTTAAAGATGTTTACCTTCTGCTTAGTATATATAACAATGGTGACCAAGGAGTCAGTTTGGAACCAGTCATAGCTGTAAAATATTAAACAGAGAATGAATAATTATATCAACAATCATGTACATTATATATATTAAATCACTAAATGTAAGATTTAAGAATACATATGGTTTAAAAATATAAAATACAACAGAATAAATATATGATTTTAAATATAAGGCTTAAAATCTACAGTGAGAAATATCATCCTCTAGATAAACTTTTTCCTAAATAATCAGTGGTCTTACCATTATATAACTGGCCATTATTTCCAAATTTAAAATACTTCTACTTCCACGTGTTCCAACTTGGATAAAGACAAACAATATCCTTGATAAGATACTTTTTATAAAGGTTACAAATCTTACTAAAATTTTCTTTTATCAGAGCAATAACACAATACAACATATTTTCTTAAGGAGGATGACAAAATCCACATGCTTATGACCTTTGCTCCTCTCTGTCACAAATATATCATTACTCAAGAAATTAATTCAGCAAGGTTTTTTAATGGATCAACAGTAAAACTTAAGGTAAAGCTAAGCCTTCTGTTATGTAATAGCTGTAAACTAAATTATGGTATGGTCATATGATGGAATGCAGACAAAAATGCTTTTGCAGAGTATTTAATGACAAAGGAAATTGCTCATAAAATATATAGTAATACCAATAATATCAAAATAGAATAACATGGAAATAGGTATTGGTATTATATGAATCAAACTGGGTGGAATAAACCAAATATTAAGAGTGTATATCTAGGATTGATGGATTAGAACTGATTTTATCACTTTCTTTTGTATTTCTCTGTATTTTCCAAGTTTTCCACCATGAATGTATATTTTATACTCCAAAAAATATTTAATTAGTTTTTAAAAGTTGTGGTGTTTAAAATGGATCAAACTTCAGTTGGTTAAAAATTCACGTTTAGAGGGCGGGCCCTGTGGCTTAGCGGTTAAGTGCGCGTGCTCCACTGCTGGCGGCCCGGGTTCGGATCCCGGGTGCGCACCGACGCACCGCTTCTCTGGCCATGCTGAGGCCGTGTCCCACATACAGCAACTAGAAGGATGTGCAACTATGACATACAACTATCTACTGGGGCTTTGGGGGAAAAATAAATAAAAAAAAAAAAAAAAAAAAAAAATTCACGTTTACGGAACAGCTCATTCTCCAACAACGCCTGATAAATGAGGCACTACAGTTCTTGTGTCAAAAAGTATGATTACTATAGTAAGCAATAAGTCAAACCCAGAGCTGTTTTATTTTTTTAAATGTGTATATTTTGATGTAGAACTGATTTAACTTTAAAAAAGTAAAACAAGAATGCATACCTTGGAGAACTAGGACCTTCTTTGGCAAGTGCATCTGTCACTTGGCTCTTGGGAAGCATGCCTTCACAAAGAAAAAACAAACAAAATAGCTACAGTCCATCTAGGAAGCATTTTTCTTTCTTCTTTTCAATAAACTCATTAAAATATTATAAAAGAATACAAATCACAGATGTACTACTCAACAAGTTTTCATAAAGTTAAAACATACCCTTGTAGCCAAAACCCTCCTTGTGCCCCCTTCCAAACACCACCCCTTCCCCAAGGGTAACCACTATTCTAACTTTTAACATCATGATTAGTTTATGCCAGTATCTGACCTTTATAAAAATGGAACCATAAGACATGTTGTCTTTTGGTCTGGCTTTTTTTTGTCCTGCATTACAGACATTATAGTTCTTATGTCAAATAAGCATGATTGATAGTAAGCAATAAATCAAACCTAGAGGTTTCTGAGACTTTATCCATGCTGTTGAATGCATCAGTAGTTTTTTCCTTTTCATTACTGAATATTATTACATTGTATAAATATACCAAAATTTATTCATTCACCTCTTGATGGACATTTGGGTTGTTTCCTGTTTTTGGCTATTATGAATAGCGCTGTTATAAATATTCTTACATATGTACACGTACACTCTTAAAGAACATATATCCACATTTCTGGTAGGTATATAGGGTGTGTCTATGTTTAGCTTTAGTAGATCCTGCTAAACATTTTCCAAAGTGGTTGTACTAATTTAGACTTTTTACCAGAAGGGTCTGAGAGTTCCAGTTGCTCCACAACCTCACTGACACATGGTGTTGTCTCTTTCCATCTTAGTCATTCTTGTGGGCATGCATCAACATAGCATTTTAAAAGTCCACTAAAACTGTGGTTTTCAAATTGTTTTAGAAAACTCTGAGACGTGGAAGAACTCCAGAGATTCCATCAACATTAAGTATTTTCCTCCCACAACAGGAGTGCATTGTCTGTATCTGTAAGATCTCGTTTGGGAAAAAAAGAGTACAGCTGCTAAAAGATTTTTGAAAATCACTGCCTTAATTATATTTGTATTTCTCAAACTGTGCAGGAAAAAAAAATAATGTTTAGTCTCTGGTGAGTCTTGGAATTCTCAAATTACATATAGTCACAGTAACTATATAAAGTTAGAGTAGGGAGGCACCTTTGAGACAAGCTAGTTCAGAGGTTTTCAGGATTCTTTCTAGCCACAGAATCTTCTGTTTAAACCCAAGCTTAAGTGCAAGCTCAAGATGTCAAACAGCCATATTTTTTTGGATGAGGCTGAGCTCAGGGCTTACTCAGCTTCTCTCTTCCCATGTAATTCTGTAGAACATAAGTAATTTTCAGATAAACAAAGGAAGTCGTAGAGATGTGACATAACAAAGCCAAAGTTACGAACTAACTAGCAGTGAATGCTAAGAAGAATGCTCCACCACAAAAGTACAGGTGTAACAACAAGACCACAATAAGTAAAATGTATTTTTTCTAATATGACAAAAAACAATAAAAGGTAACCTTATTAAATTATTTGAGAAGCACTGAAAGATATTTTATTAAGAGATTAATGTCATTTACGTTTTGGAGGCCTCAGATATAAATAAAAAACAAATGCATCACAATCTAAGACTTTCATTAAGAAAACACTATCAACAAAATTCATAAATCATTAGTTAATTGTGATCTTATATGATCTGATTAGGACCAGGAAAACTGGATTTGAGCTCAGTGTCAGCACTGTGATCTTATGAAATCCACTGTTTCCTCTTCCTCAAATTCAAACTAGCAATGAAACTGCCCTGCAATCTCACAAGAGAGCAAATGAGACAATTTTCAAACATTCTAAAGCACTACACAGTATCGTACAAATACAACTTACTAGAACAGAATGATGTCATAGGCTGTGAAATGTCTCTTGATGTCAATATTTGCCAAACAAAACAAAACAAAACATCTTATGTATAAAATCATTCTGGAAAAGTTGAAGGAATCTGGGGTGAATGTGGGGCAGAATAAAATAATTAAAGTTAGGTGGACTGAATGAAACATTTTCGTCCCCAAAAGTGCTGATTGATGGACTGATGTCAATTAGAAGGGATCAAGTCTCTAGTAGAACACTATAGTACAGTCATGTGCCATATAAAGACATTTTGGTCCATGACAGACCGCATATATGATGGTGGTCCCATAAAATTAGTCCCATACAGCCTAGGTGTGCAGTAGGCTATACTATCCAGGTCTGTGTGAGAACTGTAAGAAAGGAAGAAATTTTCCTCTACCCTTCTAGGTTCTTCTGGCTGGTCTAAGAATTAAATTGACATGAGACAGATTAACAGGAGAAAAACGAACAAAAGTTTAATAACATGTACACATGGGAGAAACCCAGGAAAATCAAGTAACTGGTCAAAGCCCTCACCTTAAAGACCTTCCTCAGCTAAAGACAAAAGAAGATGTTAGGGGTGAGGAGAGTCAGGGACTTCCAAGACAAGGAAGGCAATTCATAGATAGGTGAAAAAGAGCAAAGATTTGGAAAACAAGTGTTTGGCCACAGAGAAACAGAAGAACACAGAGAGAAGCCCAACAAACAGGCTTTTCTAGGTTCCTGTCTACCACCTGGTTCATGTTATTCTAGGTGATAGTTCACTTCCTGAGACAGGTTTTTTGATCTGAATTCTTTTAGGCTGTTAAGGGGGAGGTAACAAGAAAAACTTTCTTAGTTTTTTGTTTCTGAAAAATAATCAGCCTAAAATAATCCTCACGTTAAAGACACACATTTTGGAGTGGCTCTTCCCCTTCAGTACATTTTATGATGTTCACACAAGGATGAAATCGCCTAATGATGCATTTCTCAGAAAATCCCTGTCGTTAAGTGATGCATAGCTGTAGTCTATCCCATTCAGTATTTTAAATAGCTGTTTGAATAATGACATGGAAGGCAAGCAGATCACATCTGCAAATACATAGGCTTACCACGTAGGCTTAAATGAGCTAATGAACATAAATATATATATTATAATCTCACAGGATCCAAGGTCATAAGGTAACTGTGCTGGCCAGGCCACTTGTGGAGTGTTATATTCCATTCTCAAGGCCACCTTTAACTGAGATATTAGTTAAGTGCAGTGCATCCAAAGGAGGGCAACAGGAAAGTAAAGGTTCTGGAAGCGATATGTGGCGGGGAAGTAAATGCCCAGTCCATCAGTTAGTCTTTAAGTAAAGGTTGTTTGTCTATATTGCAAAACAGTCAATCATCAGACGATGCCTATGATCAGTCCCTCACTTAATGCAGTGTTATACTATCAGACAAACAACTTCAGGTGTTAACATCACAAACTGCATAAATTAGTCTACATACAGACTATTTTCTCTAGTTAAAAAAGATAATTCATCTGGCAATCTATCTTGTTGGCTGAATTTCTAAAACTTTCTTGTGCAAACAAAGAGGAAAAAACCTATTTCTAAACATCCCCTAATAACATGGTTCAGTCAGAGTACCCCATGTATGCATTTCATAAAAATCAGTACTGACCATCACCCCAAACTTTTTTGGAGGGTAGGGGAAGTGCCAGTCATAATTCCAAGGCAAACTGAATGTCTGAAGAAGCCAGAGCTGCTGAGCCTGGAGAAGAGTAGATTAACAGGCTACTCATCATTTGTATGCAAACACTAGAGGTGAGTACCATGCCTGAGGGAGGTGGCTGGTTCAGTCTTGTTTCTGAGGGTGAAACTCCTAATCACTGCAGGTATTCAGGCTGAGGGCAGATGAACACACGTCCAGGGATGTTACAGAAGGGACTACTGTAAGAGTAACGGCTGGAATAAGGGATCTATAAAGCACTGTCAAATCCTCTCAGTTCAGACAAGTAAAAACAGCTTTTGCATAAAAAAAATCTAAATACCCTAGAGAATTCTGTGAAGGGATATTGTACATAATCATGTGAATATGATTCATTTTTTACTATAAATTTATAGGACTTACCATTTAAGACTTTCTTTTCCTCATGATAGTCTGTACAGTGATTTAAAAAAAAAGTTAGATAAGAATACCATAACATTAAAGAGAATATCAGTTAATATTATTGATTTAAAGATAACAGCTCTTTTCTTGAAGGGCTTTCTTCTAAAGAGAGAAGTGAGGCTAATAAACAGATGGCCTATGTTTCAAATAAGTAAGTTTCATCTCTGAAGACTGCCAGGCCATTTCTCCAGGTGTTTGTCTCCCACTTCACTGGGCTTTTGTCTACTTCTTTGGACATTTTTTTCTAATATCGTGGTTAATTTCTTCAGAAAGCATATAAAAACTCAAGTTTTGTCCAGGTTATCATATTCTAAATTAGTCAAAATTATCCAGAATTTATTAAACTTTATAAGTGAAACATATATGTTAACAACCCAAAGAAAGACACCTTATTATCTTTCTCTTTTCTCTAGGTCAGTACTTAAAATGATTATTGTTACTCCAAATTTAAATGGCCAAAATGCTGAAAATATGTTAAGACTTTCACTTGTATATTACAATGCAATTATTAGTGTTACAACCCAGAAAAAATTTAACAGGCATTTTCTTTCAGGAAGGCAGCCAACTCACAAATCTACCTTATACCTTGATCACCACAAGTGCTACACTATTTGGTCACAATAAAACCCTCAGCAAGTTGGCAGAGTTAAAAAAAAAAAAATAGGTAAATAAAATGACAAGCTAACATAAAATATCCAAGTAGTAAACTGACAGACATCACTTGTTAAGGTGACATCACCTTGTTTTACAGAAAAAGAAACTAAAGTACTTAAATCAAAGCTTTCAAATTTTTTATGTTCTGACTTTCACTCAACCAGAGATCCCATCATTACCTCCACTTCACTCACTTGTCATAAAATAATCATGATTAAGGAGGCCAGATGACCATCCTTTTTATTTATTTTCCCAAAATAGTTTCATAGCTGAAAGGGATCTTAACATACAGCAAATTATCATGTGATCCCCTATTTAAGACTGAAAGTCGGAAGTCAAGGACTTGAATGAAATCCACAGCTCTTCAGCAGCAAAGCTGAGATGAGACTTTGTCTCCTCTGAAACTTAGCATCCTATTTCTCACTATGCCATTGCTAGAGTTAAAACTTCCTGAAAAGACAAAAGACCTAAAAACCATTTAAGTTATACCTCAAAATGACCTTTGTTTATCAAATGCCAGACAAAAATCCAGTCACTACAGTTTGCAAGGGATCACTGATGTCCCTGCTTGGTCACTTACTTTCATCCAGTCAGTGTCATCTGTTTTCGCTACTGCAGTTGTGATTTTTTTTTTTTTATCTTAGACTAACTAGCAAACTCACAGTAACATAAGTATATTAAATCTATTTCATTGTACCACATAGCTGGCAGTTTGATGCATTTTATTTATCATGTGAAACAATTTGTTTTTGTCTAAGAGGTGCACAGATTTTGAAAAATTGCCCCACGTAATTTGTTTCTAGGGAAAAATATATATTATCTCATAAGATTTACTTCCTGCCTGATGTGAAATGACTTGAATCTGTCACAACTTTCTGGATCCTGCTAAATTAGTAATTTTTTCCCTGAGTCTTTTGTTAATACACGAAGTACCAGTAGGAAGAGAACTTCTACTTGATCTAAATTACCTTTAAAAACTCTACTAGTCTACTTTTGCAACTCTTTTCAAAAACTGAGACATAGAAATGAGACTATTTTTTACTATTAAGCATATTCACATCTGAATCGTTTTAGTCACATGAGAAACTTTCCTCTCAGACAAGAAATCTGATATTCTGTCTTGATAACTAATTCCATCATTTGGTTGGCTCCATGGCCAAGAGAATTTGTATTTTCTCATAATGTTGGTTAAACTGCATTACTTTCGTCTGATAGGAACCTCTGCTTTCTGGAGAGGTCAGAGTCATTTAGAAGGCTAGACTGTGACTTATCAGCATTCTACTCTTTGGTAAGAGGGCTGGGTAGGGATTTCTAATTGTGACCCCAATCTAGTTTACTTCTGTTGAGTGGAGCCACAGGAGGATCCCTGAGGTTATAGAAAGTAAGAAAAATTCTGTTTTACTAGTATGCTCATTCTTTTAATAAATATCTGTTGATCACCATCTTAATAGGGATATGACATAATATGAAACCATTTGAATAAAAAGTTAGGAAAATATGAATATATATTCAGTTTGCTTATACATGCATCACGACCATTTGGAAGGATTCACAAAAATAGTAACGTAGTTACCTTTGCGTGTGCATGGGACGGGAAAAGGGTAGATGGGAGACAGGTATGACAAGGGCACTTCTCATTCTTGAATCGTGTGAATGCATTACTTATTCAAAAAATTAAATGCACTGAATTAAAAATAAAATGTCAATATGTTCTTTTTAATACGATGTGATAAATGCTCTAAGAGAGAGATGCAGAAGGTGGTATGGAAGCACAGAGTGGGGGCATCTCTACTTGGAAGGAATTTGAAAGGATTCCATTGAGAAAGTAATATTTTAGCTATGTTTTGAAAATATGTAGGCATTTGTCAGGAGGCCCTGAGAAAAGAAAAAGTCTAGGAAGCCAAATGCTCAGCATTTATATTTGAATGTTTTACATTTGTCATGTAGCTACACACCTCATCTTCCCTTCTTCCTCTAAAGGTTGATATCATGTAACCATCAGATATGAGCTCAGTCTAGTTACCAGGTATCTTAGTCACAAAGCCCAAAATGTCCTATTCTATGTTCCCTTTAGCTTAGCCTTACCAGAAGACTCCTTGGCTCTCTACAATGTATTTAATAACCATTTTTCTCCAGAAATTCTTATGTATCTCCAAATGGAGCTGCTCATAACACAACTGAGGCCTAATTCCTGTTTTTGTTTCAAAAGTTATATACTCATTTCTCAAATCTTATAAAATTTAATAATTTCTGTATTTCTAAACTATCTTTACCTTTTACTTCCTTTATTCATCTTTGTAAACATCTTCTGACTCTCCTTTAAATTTTATACATCTTTCAAACTTCAACGCCCAGAATTATCCCTTCATCCTAGAAGCAGTTTACTAGTAGAATTAGAATAAAGATTTAATAGTTCAAACACATACTCTGAAAAATCCCAGGATTAAAAATTTTTTCAAGTACCAGAGTATGTACTTACTTACTCCTGGTCAGTTTTTTTCCCATTATTCATTTAGTTGTTCACAGCATAAACCGCATTTTTAGAAGTTTATATTTTCTCCCTAAGTAATCTATACTCGTCATTTTTGATTCAGTTCTCTAATTTATCAATTATTTTCCATTCCTGTCATATCCTCTGAGGGCTTAACCACTCCTTTCCTGTTTGGAGTCACCTGCACACAAACATACACACGTTCAAAAATCATCCTTCTCTGAAAACAAAACAAATACTAACCTAAACCAAACACTGTTCAGTCATACCCACACATCAAGACACACCTCCTGTTCAGGTTTGCATCTGCTCTCGACCAGGGATTTCTCATCTCCCACTTTTTTTTTTTTTGTGAGGAAGATTAGCCCTGAGCTAACATCCAATGCCAATCCTCCTCTTTTTTCTGAGCAAGATTAACCCTGGTCTCACATCCGTGCCCATCTACCTCTTACTTTATATGGGATGCCTCCAGAGCACGGCTTGACAAGCGGTGCATCGGTGCGCGCCCGGGATCCGAACCTGTGAACCCCGGGCCGCTGAAGCGGAGTGTGCACACTTAACTGCTACACCACCAGGCCGGCCCCTCATCTCCCATTTTTAATTACCTTTCTCTCATATCTTTCTGGCAGGAATCACTCAAAGGACCCTACAGCAGCAAAAGCAAATAAGGCAGCCTGCCTGCGATAGCAAATTTGCTTACCCAGTAAAGTCCACGTCACCATGACACTCTGCCCCTCTCTCTCCAATAGTAACTGTCTTGCTTCTCCTTTACCAGTTAGCCTCTGAGCTTGCGTTTTGCAGACCCACTTTAGCCCTGAATGGTCCCCATTTTACCAATGAGGAAACTGAATCTCCAAGAAGAGAGAACTTTGACCCTACAGAAGCTGAACTTCCAGCTGGCAGCCAGCCCATCCAACAGTTGTCTACACCAGCTTCACATACATGTGCGACTAATAGCATCATTTTTAGAAATAAAAAACTGATTCATATACAAAGGTTTCTCTACTTCAGCACTACATTCTTTGTTGTAGGAGTTGAGCCTATGCACTGTAGGGTATTTAGCAGCATCCCTGACCTGTCCTGTCCTCTACCCATAGAATGCCAGTAGCACCTAGTTTAATTGTGACAAACAAAGTATCTCCAGACATTGCTCCCCTGTGGAGTAAAATCAACCCCGGTTAAGAACCACTGGCATATATCAAAGGAAAATAAATTATGCAAAAGTGGGTAATTTTAATGAGGTGATTCTCTGCCTTATAAAAGGAAGCATCCATAATTTCTTTAAATGGTGGGCTTCTCCAATTAAATAACTACAGCCTTTAAGTAAGGTACCTATACCTACAAGCCTCAGTATCTTCACTTTTAAACTGAGGGTGTCAGAACAGTTCTAATCCCTCTTCCACCTCTAAGTATTCTACTGCTCTGTGGTTCTAAGCGCTTTATAGTCAGTAACTGCTTGAGAGAGTGGGCATGAAAACTAAAACATAAAGTATTAGAAACCATGATAAAACAATGAGAAATTAAGAAGAAACATTCCTGACACTGCACTATGTCATTGGAAAATATGACTATTTTTAAACTATGACATGTTAATTTTTTTAAAAGTACATTTATGGTCTAGAATAGCGTTGCCCAAATATAATGCAAGTAGCAAGTATGATTTAAAATTTTTTTCTAATCATATTAACAAAGTAAAAAAGAAACAGGTTAATTTTAATAGTATATTTTTACTTAACACAATATATACAGAATATCATCATTTCAACATATAATCAACATAAAAATTATGAGATATTTTACATTCTTTTTTTACATCCTAAGTCTTGAAATGCAGTGTGTATTTTATACTTGTAGCATGTCTCAACTTGGACTATGCACATTTCCAGTGTTCCAAAGTCATATGTGGCTAGTGGCTACAATAATGACAGCAAAGGACTAGAACAAGGGCAAAAAGTAAGAACATTTTTCATCTTTGCCAGAGAACAGAGTGTTCCACATAAATAAATAATCAGTAACTGAAGCTCACCTTTTTAAGTTTCTCCTTTTATTCATTATTGATATCTTTCTAAAGCACAATACAAACTATAACACTTTTTAAACAAAGGATTATAAAAAACACAGTGACTCTTCACTTGATAAGGATCCACTAGTATTATGTTTTATATTCTGATGCTGTTAGCTTTTCTGTTCTTCCTAGACACCCATGCATTTCACACCACTGCTACACTAGAAACCACCAGATAAGTTGAAAACTATCCTCCCAGAACTGCTCAGCTGTGGTGATGCTCACAAAATGCCAATTCGGGATCCCCCTGCATTGGGGTCTGGCAGGTCACCCCACCTAAAAGATGGTGTCAGAGATCTCGTACTGAAAGAAGCCCTCATATAAAACTCCTCTTCAGAATAGCCACTGTTCCCCCCACCCCAAATCCTCATGTCAGCAAGTCTCTTTCCACCTGCTGTCCCCACTTCACCCCTGTTTTCACCCTCTGTTCCTACTGATCTCTATTTTCATCCTCTACTCCCACTTCACCCCTGTTTTCACCCTCTATTCCCGTTCCATCCAGAAGTTCTAATTGTAGAGTGAACACATGCCCTGGTTTGCCACAGGGCCACAGTTTACCCTCTGATGTCCCATCATAATTACTAATAGAGCCCTCATTCATTCTCAAAACTGCCCCAGTTTGGACAATTACACGGTTACCCCATCTAATAGCCTCTGTCAATAAGTCTCAGGCCAGCCGAGTTCAATGATCAATCCCGGCCTACAGATGGAAGGCATAGTGGTACTGTTAAAACAACACTTCATCTTAATTATCATGAACATTCCTTATGTCTGACACATTAGATCTTTCTCTTTAGTTACTCTGTCCCTTTTATATGGTCTCCTCATTCTGGTCAATGAGAGTTCAGACTATATCTTGCTAGATCCTAAGTCTCTACTGCTGCAAAAACCTGATCCATTTACTTGCAATCAACGCTTTCCTGATTTGTAAAATTCTTGTCTTTGCTTCCTAATACCTCCAAGTTGTCTCATGTCACTACCTGCTACTGGCCTCACCCTAGCAAACACTTATACTCCAAAAGGGCTTTAGAGTGAATCAGATTCACAACCCCACTCTCACATGCCCTGTCAATAATAATAATACTTTATTTTTCACAGAAACGGAACTATCTTTCGTGGTAAGACACATGGGTACATGTTGGTTCACATCTGATAATTGTAGGGATAAAGGAAGAAGTGTAAGTAGCCTCAGTACTGCAGGAGTGGAGGGGAGGAGGCAGGCACAATAGCAGCAACCACGTCTACCGACTCCACCATCTGCTGCTGCTTACGCACCAGGCGGTTAGCAACACTACTTCATTTAATCCTCACAACGACATTAGGATGTTTCACTCTTAAAACCCATTTTTCTGCTGAGGAAGAACACTTGGATCTGTAAACTGATGCCAAAAAACACAACAGCTTATGAGTGGCAGACATGAGACCTGAACCCACGTCAGTCTCTATGAAACTTATACTCTTTGTACACATCGCTCTGTCTCATATAATCAATATCAGGGCTAGACAGTGTTAAAAAAGGAAACTTTTTGTATGATTTCAGACAAAGTGCCACGTGTTCAGCAGCCTAAATGATGCTCTTCTGATGAGGAGAACCACGGAGCCAGGCATCCCTGTGGCTATGAGGAAAGGTGAGAGGGACTATCAGGACAGCAGTGGCCGCAACATAGGGGGAAAAAAAGGAAATTTTTAATTTATGAATAGTACACAGTATCGCAGAGTCCATATCTCATTCTGGGTAAGAAATGTGTTTGCACTCCCCTGAACCAGGTGGTGAGGAGGAGAAGGAATACTCCTAACAGGTTAGTTCTTTACGATTAGGATTTAGTCAGAAAGCCTCAGTTTCCTCAACCCTTCTGATTTGGGTTTCATGGTTTTGTTTTTTGGTTTTTTTGGATAGTCTTAACCATCTTTATTTCATCCTTGTTACTGAATGATTTTAGGTTGTCATTTATTTTCTCTCAGCACTTTCAAGATACTATTATATTGTTTTCTGGATTCTATTGTTGTTCTAGTAAATTAGCTGTAACCAGTATATTACACTAGTAAATTAGCTGTCAATTTACTAATCACTGGTTTGTTAGTAAATGTGTCTCTTTCTCTCTGGCTGTTTTTTATATCTTTTCATTTGTCTTTGGTGTTCTGAAGTTTTACTACAAAGAGTCTATTTCTTTTTATTTATCTTGTTTGGGATTGGCTGAACTTGATGAATTTGCGGATTTTTGACTTATTAATTCTGGAAAATTCTCAGCCATTATCCCTTCAGATGTGGCCTCTTCCTCATTCTCAATACTACTTCCTTCTGGAAATCAGATTACAAGTGTTAGATCTTATTACTCTATCCTCCATGTCTCATGCATATTTTTCTATCCTTTGTTTCTCTGTGCCACATTCTGTATAATTTCTGCTGCTCAATCCTGTAGTTCACTGAACTCTTTGACTATCCACGCTATGTACTTTTAAATTTCATCAGCTCTATTTTTCATTTCCAGAAGTTGTTTAGTTTTTTTCAATTTTACATGATTATGTTTAGCAGTCTCTTGTTTTTCACTCATGTTACCAATTCATTCTTATTTTCCTAAACATTTCAAACATAATTATTTTTATTCTGTATATGAATAATGAAGTCCTAGGGGTGAAATTCTGCTATTGTTTCTGCTGACTTGTTTCCTTATGTGTCATCTAATTTTTTTTTGTACACTAATAATCAGCTGATTTGTACCTATGGGAATTTTGAGGGTTTTAGGTTGAAAGTGTGCTCTACCATTAAAAATCTGTATACACATCTGCCAAGCAGCCTGGGAAAACAGTGATGAGAGACCATTTTATTTCTTGGTTTGAGGTTTCTGAGACCACACAGGTGGTATATATTTGAATTCCCAACTCTTACATGGGCAGGACTATTGTTACAAATTCTCAGAGGAAATTTCTCTTTCCTCTCCCCTCATCACCCATAAACAAGACCAAGGCATACAAGATACCCTGATATCTCCCTTTGTTGTTGAACGGATTTTTTCAAGCTTTCCCATTTCACTGATCATATAGACCTTCAAGAGTCCAAGCCATCAGCAGGGATCTCAGTTCCAACTCCTTGCCTTTATGGACCCAAGATCTGGTCTTCCATCCCGTATGTGACCATTAAAATTCCTGTGTGGTTCTAAGTTTCCAGTATCTAGATTAGTGCTTGGGGAAAACAAAGGCTTCAGAGCTAGCATATCACTCCAGATTGCTGCTTCTACCTACCCCCCTCCCTTTTTTTTCAGATATCTGGGCATTTCCTTGTGAACTAATCTATTCATTTTAAATAGTGTTTGCTGTATTTGTTGGAGCATTTTGAGGATTATCTTTCATTTCCAGGGAGGAAGGAAGGAAATCAGAAAAGTCCTAATTTGGTACATGTGTGTGATGATGGGTTGTAATTAGTATTTGGGTGGTGAACATGATGTAATCTATGCAGAAATCGAAGTACAATGATGTACACCTGAAATTTTTACAATGTTATAAACCAATGTTACTGCAATAAACAAAAAATTTAAAAAAAAAAATAAATAAAAAAAAAAAAAAAAAAAAGAAAAGTCCTTTTACTAATTTTATGTCTCCTATGGAACAGAAACCTAAGGAGCCTGGCATACTTCCTGATTACCCTGAATGGTATCACAGAAGAACACATGGCCTTTGTACAAGATTGTGTAAATAAGAAATATAATGTTCAGGATGAGGTAAAATTAGCCATTTAGAAATTTTAGTTAAGATTATATTATTTCCCGCTGGCAATGAATCAGTGAACTTAGGAGCCAATTAAGAGGAAAAAGGGACTAGTTGATGAAAGAAAACTGGTGGAAGAATTCGCAGACACTAAAGTTCAAACTAGTTTGCCTTTGGTATATACACATAGTGAATATTTGTTTTATAGTAAAAGGAAGTATAAGAAATAATCCTTTCTGAGCATTTATTATACTCAGTGTGCAAGGAACTTTACTCATGTTAATTCTTAGCCCTATGAATCACTGTACAGATTAAAAAACTGAGGCTCAGAGATAGAAACTGGCCCAAAGGTTACACAGCTAACAGGCCATAGAGCTAGGGTTCAAATCCAGGTATGCCTGTGCTATTTCCATACTGCTGATAGAGGCCTCGGGCAATAAGGCCTTGAATTACAAAATTCACTGAACAAAATCAGTAGTAGAAGACTCAATTTATTCCTAACTTGGGTGGTCAAAGACAGGAGTCACTCAAAAGAAACGACTACCATTCCTTCCATAGTGAAGGGTTAAGCACAGGATCCCTGCTCCTCCTACTGCATGTCTAAAATCTGCAAAGGGCACTCTTCTGCAAGAAGCTTACGCTGTAAAGAGACGATCTCCAACACCAAGCAGACTGTAGAGCCACAGGTCAGAAGGTAAATGAAGGAAATGGCTGCATTTTAAAAGTAGTTTAAAACCAGAGCATGGGTTTTCTATGGTAAAGGGGCAAGGAGTGGGAAGGTTCAAGGCAACTGGCAGACAAAGCTAGGAGGGAAAATTTCACTGTCTAACTTTTTATATTTTCTGATTTTTGAGTCGTGAATATATTACATATTCAAAAAATTAAATTCTAGAAAATCAGTCTACAAATCAACTCTAACCAAGTGTTCTAGCTAATCTGTCTATGTAACAACAGAATAAAAGACTAATGAAAACTAAATAAGGAGTAAATAAAGGTATTCCACTTCCATAATGCTTATTCCTCACAATATGAATGTTCTCTCAAAACATGCCAAACTTCTAAGATTAAGTCACTGTTTCATTCTAAAGAAGAACTAAAGTAGATGCTTTACAGTGGCTAGACTAGGAGGCCAGTGAAAATGAGAACAAAATAATGATTTATTTAAATCTACCTGTTGAAATGCAAGTGGAAAAAAGTACAAGCGTGTCACACATCGAGGCCAGTTTCGCAGTGGCCCCACTTACCTTTAGGAATAGCAGGTTTAACCGCCATTCTGCCCACCAGGCACTCTTTCAGCATGGACTCATAATTGACCCATCGATGAACCTGAAATGGGATATAAATGACAGAAAAACAACATGACTCTAACTCCATGAGATGCTCTAATTTTATTCTGAGCAAAACTAAACATTCTTACACTGCTCTGAAAAGCTAAGAAGCAGAGTCTATCAGCCAACAAGGGAGTGACAGAAAGGGAGCGTACATATGGACCGCTTAGAGCAATGTTCTCAAAGTGTTGTCTATGGACCTCTGGAGGGTCCTGATACCCTTTCAGATATCTAAGAGGTCTCAATTCGTTTCATAATAATACTAAGAGTTACCTGCCTTTTTCACTGTGTTGACATTCACACTGATGTCAAAAAAGCAATGGTGGGTAAAAGTGCTTGCCTCTTAAAACAAATCAAGGCAGTGGTTTTAATCATTATGTTCTTCACCACCACAGACCCATGGGGGTGGGGAGGAGTTGGTTTCATTTAAGAATATCCTTCATGGAGTAGAAAAAATTGTTAATTTTCTTAAATCTCACCCTTGAGTACAGGTCTTTTTTATATTCTGTGTGACAAAATGGAAAGTTCTCAACAACACTTCTGCTGCACAGTAAGATAGTCGCCCTGAAGAAAAACACTTAGACAATTGTTTGATTTGCAAACTGAACTGAGCTTTTTTCTTGAAAGGTGAGTTTATATACATAAAAGAAAAACAATGACTGATAAACAAACTGGTTATTCAGATTTGGGTACCTGATAGACATTTGCTTGAAAATGAACAAAATGAGACTGTCACTTCAAGGAAAACAACTGACAGTATTTGCTGCAAGACTTACCGGTGAAAATCAAATTTAAACCACCTTTCTGGAGGGCACCTTCTCAACATACATTAAAAGCCTTAAAACATGCAGCTGTTTCACTCAATAATTCAGGAATTTACCTGAGAAAATATTCACATATACACAAAGATGCAGGTACCAGGATACTCATCATAGCACTATTTATATTAGCAAAATACTGGAAACAACCTAAATTTCCAGTTGTAAAAGACCCATAAAGGAAAATCGTAATATGTTATTCAATAAAATACTATATAATCACTATATATTTGTTATTCAATAAAATACTATATAATCACTAAAATAATCAGATCAAATAATACTGATATCAGAATCTTTATATATGTTCCTGAGTAAACAAATATACACTAAAATAGCAAATATGTAAAAAATACATATATAATTATAAATGGGCACTCATTTATTATCTCTGGGGCTACAGAGTTGGGCAGAATTTTAACAGATAGATGAAGGAGAAAGATATTCAAGTAGGCAAAGGTATGGGGTTTGTCAATCACAGATCTGGTGATTTGCTCAAAGCACTTCAGTTTCCTCAAAGCAAGATGCATGTTGAGAACATTTACCTTGATACAGTCTTTTAGGGCCTCAAATGCCAGGCTAACGACTTTAAATTTATTCCACTGTCAATGGTGAGACTCTGAGAGTTGTACAAGATGCTAAGACGATTGTCTTCAAGAATACTACTCTAGCTGTCATGTTATCTAAAATGGTAGTGAAGGTAAAGATATCGGGACAGCATTAAAATAGGGCTAGAGAGGGTGATAATAACTTGATCTCAGGCAGTGGGAAGAGAGAAAACGGTGTAATCTTTAAAGACAGCATCATAGGATTCAGCAGTGATTGGACAGTAGGGCACAACAAGAGAAGGCAAAGATTATTCAAGTGGCTTCAAGTCCCATTACCAGAAATAGGAAACGGAGGAAAAAAAGGAAAGACAAGTTGATATTATTTGAGGGGACACTGTGTTGAAATGCCAACAGGTTATCAAATAGCATTTGGAAACACAAAACAAGAGGTCAGGAGTGGGATCAAAACTAGAGACAGAAATCTGACCATAAAGAAATTACTTAGTATTCTTTGTACATCTCAAATACAGTCATGCGCCGCATAACGACGTTTCGGTCAATGACGGATTGCATATATGACAGTGGTCCCATAGGATTAGTATCATATAGCCTACATGTGTAGTAGGCTATGCCATCTAGGTTTGCCTAAGTACACTCTACGATGTTCGCACAACAATGAAATCGCTTAACAACAAGTTTCTCAGAACGTATCCCCGTCATTAAGGGACTCGTGACTGTACTAGGCACGAATAAATTCTTAATATTTAAAGATACAAGAACCTTCACCATAGTTTCTAGAATATAAAGTTGTTTACTTCTGTGGTGAGTAAAAGTCATAAATAAACTTTATTGGTCTTATTAAAGCCAAGGGGGCTGCAGTAATCTGGTAACTAAAGTACTGTTTAAACTGCTAGAGAACTTAACATAGCAGTTCTTGTGACTTCCCCCGAAACAAGCTTACTTAAATAAGGTCCATGTAACCTCACAACACTGAGGAATATAAATAGGACAAGAATTTACTGGAAATTCTTCTTGTGGAAGAGTATATTCAGCATCAAGAGGTTACAGGACAGATATAAGAGAAAAGTACGGCAGGCAACTTTTCTGTTTGGCTTGCATTGCTAGACAATAACAAATACCAAATGACCATGGGAACTTGCCTTAAATCAGCAACAAGAACCTCCCAAGGAGAATGCTATTATGACCAGTGGGCAAACATGACTTTTCTCCAACCCAGGAAGAACATTTACAGCAAATGGGATTCTGCTATTTAAGCAGATGCATCTAAGTACATCTAAATAGAAAACAAATTATATTTCTAGTAACTTGGTCAAAAAAGAAATCCTAAAATAGATGAGAAGCTAGGAGGAATAGAAATCAAACTATATTTGTTCAGAAGACAACTCTAAAAATAACTCAATCTGATTCGGGTATCTCGATTGGTAAAAACCCAGTACCAGAGCATAGTTAATTATCACTAAAATACAAAATAAAGCATGTGTGAGGCAAAGGCAAACTTCTATTCTTTTCAAGATTGTTATTCAAAATACCAGTTCAGCCAATTGATAGTAATTAACATATTCTACATGACTTTTAAGTAGTATAAGAGCTATTGCTTGTTTTAGTAAAAATAAGGGGAAAAGTGACTAATTTAAATATCTTTTGACATATACATACAGAATCTCTATCACTCCAGTAGATTCAGTATAGCAAGACAAGCTGATTATATAACAGTCCCTAAATGAGGAAAGACTAAGAGCAAAGAAGCTAAGTGACTTGTTCTTTCCTCTACTCATCACTCCTTCTCATAAGTCAATCCTTATCATTATCAAAATTGATCAAAACTGAGTAAACAGCTGCCAGCAGAGGAGGCAGCAAGTACTTAAGAGTAGACTCCTAGACACAGATTTGAAATCATCTCTAAAATTTTAGTAAAATAATTCAAAGGCAAATTAAATGAACAGTTGTTACTTACGAGCATCTTCCCACACTTCAAAATTCAAGCCAACACATCTGAAATTTACGTAACTATTTTTTTTTTCTACAACTGTCACACTGCTAAATCTGAGTACTCTTCCATTATAATACTAGGATTACTTTCAGCACCTTACCTGATCAAAAAGGTCAGTACCATCCGATCCTGCTGCTCTCATGAGTTCATCTTCTCCACCAGGATGATACTCCATATACGGGCTGACATTATAAACAAACCCTGTATCAAACCAAGGAGAAACAATACCCTAAATGAACTTCTTAAAAACTGTTCAAACTAGAAATATAAATTGCAATAAATCTTTCCAAATCCTTCCTATTTAACAAATCATTATTATTCCAATGTATTAAGAATAAAAAGGGTCTGAGATTTCACCATACTTGTAAGCTACCAAGGTAGCCTGCCAATTTCATGGGTCCTGGCAGAAAATATGAGACTTCTAGGTCAGAGACAAAGGACAATTTAGTACACACATCAATAGCAGTAGCTAGACTATCAGCATTTACATCAGTTTCCTGAACCCCAGCTCCCAGAGAGCTATGTGAAGAGGCCAGATAACACCTGTACCCTCAATGTGCTGCATGACAGGAAAGCAACCTTGAGCTTAGGAAACTCGAATATTCTATAATGGGCAGTAAATACATCTGCCCTTTGTTCTGGAAGGAGACACTATCTTTATTATACTGAACAGTAAGCAAACCTGTCCTTTGCTCTAGAGGGAGACACTAGCTTTACCATCCAAGGTGTTTGCTATGCAAACATCTCTGAAAAGATTGTCCAGAACAAAGACAGTCAGTGCCTCTGCTCACAAGACATGCAGATATGTGAAAGACCTGGAGAGAACTGCTTCCCAACACAAAGAAATAGTGAAACACTGCATATAATTTTTAAAAATTCTCTCTAATACTTCCACTCCATCATCCTCTACTGCCCTGGTAGGAGAATCTGATGAAAAAGAATAGAGCTCTCATCCATGTGTCTGATCATCTCAGCAAAGGCTGAGCAAAGTGACCGGGCCACTGAGGCTTGCTCTGTGAAAGTAAGCACAATTCTTTTCTGCAGTTGCCCAAGGAACAAAGATTATTGTTTACATCTTAATAATCCTTTTATCTTCCCCAAATATTTATTTGCTCATATATTTTTATCTTTCAAGAAAAAGGAATGGGAACAACAAATAGAGGAGAATAGCTCAATGAAGAGCCTTCCCAAGGAAGTGAGTTGGTTTTTAACCCTTTACTTGAGAACTAGATGGTAGACCAGGCCAGCTGTAGACACCTCAAGAATGCAATGAGAACAACTGGCTTCCTTACGTCCAGGACTATTCCTTCTTTATATGATGACTTTATGAATTTAAATAACCTCAGATAACTTAAAATGTTCACCCTGTATAATAATCTTGGAAGGAAAGAGGTTGGATTTCAGACCTGAGAAAGGTACTGCAGTTTTTCCACCAGTTTAATTTTAGAAAATAACCAGTCCAGATTATTTTATAAAATTGCTTAAAGGCAATGTAAGCAATAAAAAGAAGTAAATTCACAAAATCTCTCTTTCAGCAGTCCTCCAAATAAGTCTGAAAAAAAAATTAGTGGAGTCCCCTCCTTTCTCCTTCCTCATACACCTTTCCCCACCAAATTTAGAAGAAATGTTTCTTCTTGTTTAATACTCCAAAATCCACAGACCACAAATGTCAGAGGTAATGATTAGGATCAGAGTTATTCCCAAGAAGCTTTTTAAGACAGAGAATGCCTTCCAAACAGAAGAATTACGAACTCTCTGCAACCAAACCTTCACTAGAGATCTAGAGCTCCTCAAGAACATGAAATCTACAACACACGACCATCCAACCTTCTGTGACGAACTTCATGTGTTTCAGCAACCAGCAGAAAGATCAACAGGCAGCCGTAACAGCTATCTCTGCTCAGCATTCAAAGCGTGAACCGTCCCAAATGTGTTCTCCACTGCCTCACAATCCTTTAGACTGACCCTCATCCTCTCATAATCTTACCTTCCTTTCTGACAGACTAGGATCACTCCAGACCTGAAGAACTTCTCATCCTCTTCAAATGGACAAAACCAGGAATATCTATAAAATTCCTCACTATAAGAAATTAAGACTGTTGGTGTCTCAGCCCAAGAAATGTGAGACCCAACCACACTTGGCAGTGTTAGTAATTTGCTAATTATGAGACTTAAATCTAGTCCTAAAATGCAACTGATGAATTTCCTCTGGTCCAAAGCTCTTTCTTCCTCTTTTTCTTCCTCTCTCTTATCTCCTTCCTTTTTTCCTTTTCAGAAGCACTTCCTAATAACTAAAACTTGGACCCCTGAATGTGGCAGAAGAAAACAAATGAAAAGAACCTAACTTTATGCTTTCCCTTCACTTTATTGTATTCTATTTGTATTATACATGGCTTTCAGACAGCAATCTCTCATGTGCAAGCTTCTAGCCACCTATGAGTTCTAATTACCCAGTTTTTAGAAACTAATTTTGAAACTTTCTAAATTTCGCAATGACACACTTAATTTCTTCTTCTAACTCTAACTGCTAAGCTATGGCAGATTTGCGTAACTGATCGTCCATTAAGTATAAATAAATAGTATTTATGAATCCACAGAGATAAACTCAATTTAATGCTAGGAATAGATTCATGAATCATCAATCCTGAATACTGCAAAACTGGTGCTTTTAGATCATTTACATGGGTAACCCTCAGGGGGATTTAGAGAGGATATCAAGCTATCTTTCTATCTCATCCTTTATGCTGATACTTCTTTTTTGTTTTGTATTTTATTTTTTGTTTTTTTCTGGTGAGGAAGACTGGCTCTGAGCTAACATCTGTTGCCAATCCTCCTCTTTTTGCTTGAGGAGGATTGTCCCTGAGCTAACATCTGTGCCAAGCTTCCTCTAGTTTGTATGTGGGACACTGCCACAGCATGGCTTGACGAGCAGTGTGTAGGTCCGTGCCTAGGATCTGAACCCACAAACCCTGGGCCACCAAAGTGGTACACATAAACTTAAGCACTATACCACCAGGCCGGCCCCTGTATTTTGTTTTTAAAACTCTAACCAGGAGTAGATATAAGAAAAGGATTGACTGAGTACTGTTAAGAAGAGCAACTTAATTTCACATTATATACATACATAAAATCATAATATTGTACACCCTAAATTTATACAATGTTATATGTCAATTATATCTCAATGAAACTAGAAAAAAAAGTAAAACAAAAAAAAAAAGATCAACTTACTAAAACAAAAATACAACATTTCTATTAGAAACACATACTCTAACATCTAAACACATCATTTTTTAAATGCCCTAGCAATATTCAGGAGTACATTTTATAGCTAACTCACCCTAGCAGCTGCAGTGCAATTGAAAGCACACATTCAGAGCAACAGCTACACTGAGTTCTTTAGGTAACGTACTGGCAGTATCTGTTCGAATATCTTCACACTAAATTATCTCTTTTGTGTTATGTCTGGAACTCTGAGCTCTCAAATAAGTTCTTAAAAAAAATATATCCACTTTAAAATTACCACTTAGCACTTTGTATTCTTAGAAACTTATCCTGCCAATTCAATCACAGAATGATAGACCTAAGACGGGGAGAACTCGAAAGGCAATTTTTAGTCTGATCTCTAATCCAGTACAGGATTCACCTCTATAGGATCTACAGACAGGCCGTCACCCAGCATCTGCTTGAACAGTACCAGTGTCTAGGAGCTCTTGTTTAAAAGCTTAGTTCAAGGATCCATATCATTTTTAATGATAACTGAAAATTAATGTTGCCATTTTACACAGAAAGAACTCTTCCATCTTGGCAAATGCTGCCTCTAGTTTTTCACGTATACTTTTTATATTTGTTGTTATTTAAACCTCAAATGCTACTGATAAAGACTATTGGCATCTTACAATAAAATACTGAACTTTAGGGCCGGCCTGTGGCTTAGTGGTTAAGTGCTCGCGCTCTGATGCTGGCTGCCCGGGGTTCGGATCCCAGGCGCGCACCGATGCACTGCTTCTCCGGCCATGCTGAGACCACGTCCCACATACAGCAACTAGAAGGATGTGCAGCTATGACATACAACTATCTACTGGGGCTTTGGGGGGAAAAAATAAATAAACAAAATTATTAAAAAAAAAAATATTGAACTTTAAGTTTGTGTAAGTTTGCGGGTAAAAATTTTAAAAACCCAAAACAAACCATGTAAAAGAAAATATACCTGTTGCCTAACCTAGGTAACAAAGTTACTACGATTGAACACTAAATGTAGTGCTGAACTTCCTAGCAGCCGAGGCCAAAAGAGACACTAGTAACAGTGGTATCATTATCTGATCTTAAAAAGTATTAAAAGGAAACAAACAAACAATAAAAAGGAGACTCATCAGTTCTTTAAAAGGGAGAAAACTCCTTTGAGTTTTTGATATTGATATTGTTAAGAATTATGAGTCCCCATATAGGGGCCACTGACCACATAGCAGATATTACAATTTAACAACACACAGAAACATTCTTCGGGTAGCATTCCTCCCATCCTCCCCAGCCCTAGGTAACCACTAAAGTACTTTCTGTCTCTTCAGACTTGCATATTTTGGGCATTTCGTATAAACGGAATCATACAGTATGTTGTCTGCCTTCTCTTACTTAGTATAATATTTTCAAGGTTCATCCATGTTGTAGCATGTATCAGTACTTCATTCCTTTTTATGGCTGAATAATATTCCATGTATGGATAAACCACATTTTGTTTATCCATTCATCAGTTCATGGACATTTAGGTTGTTTCCACCTCTAGGTTATCATGAATAACGCTGCTATGAACATTCTTATATATGTTTTTGTGTGGACATATATTTTTATTTCTTTTGAGTATATACCTAGGAGTGAATTTGTTGGGTCATATAGCAATCTATGTTTAATCTTTCGAGGAACTGACAGACTGTTTTCCATTCTCAGCAGCAATGTGTGAAGATTCCAATATCAGAGAGCTCTTTTTTAATCACTATTCCAACTCCCCATAGACAGGAAAAGCCTTTTCACACCTAAAGAACCTGAATCACACCACATATCTCAAATAACTGAACTCAGAACTGGATTACAGCATGCTCCAACTTATTCTCAAACCCCATCTCTATATACGAGACAGCACAACATAAGACAAGTGATATTTTATACTTATTGATCTACCTCCTAGATGAGGCTCCCACAGTTTTTCAGGTTAGGTAACCATACATCTGAACCCTAATAGCCCACTACTAAGGAGTGAACTGCATCCCCATGTTTCAGGCCACCCACCCACCAATAATTTTTCATTTTTTCTTTGTTTTCTTTTGTAACTCAGACACTCCTAAAGTATGGTCCAGGGGCTCCTGAGGGAGCTAAAGACTCTTTTGGTGGTCCAAGGCTGAAACTTCTTCATAGTAATAGTAAGATGCTTTCTTTTAAAAAATCTCTTTCTTTCATGAGTGTATAAGATTAAATGCACAAGGTGACATGAGAATACAGTTGTCATCTATTAAGCCACACATGAAAGATATTTATCAAAATGTAAAACAATGTCCCTTTTCTCACTATTTTTTTGTTTTGAAAAATAGTCATTTTTCATAAAAATACATATTATTTATGATCACATAGTGAGTTTATTATTATTTTTAATTTAAAAACACTCTTTAAATTTCTTAATTTTAATTTCTGAAAGGTAAACATCAATAGATATAACTATCATAAACAAAAGCTTTTTGAGGTCCTCAATAATTTTTAAGACTAAAGAGATCTTAACACCAAAGTTTGAGAACTATTGCTGTAAGTAAAAGTGGTATTTTTGTAATTAAATTTAAAAATAATTTTTCCTTTAAAATTCAAATACACATTTAACACCAAAGCCGATATTATATTCATTCAACAAAAATTTATTTAACTCCTATCATGTATGTGCCAACTATTATGCCACTGTACTGCAGTATTCCTATTTATTTCACTAACCACCACTGTTCATTTTGTTGGCTCTAAAATAAATGAAGGGAAAAGGTGTGTTCATATAGTAAAATCATGGCATATTTCACTGTACTCAAATGCACAGATCCATTTTTGCAAGTACTGTGACTACTTTGCCATCTTGTGTTCAGCAAAGAAATTGCACATTATTTTCATTATTTTACGTCTACTGATGTTTTATCTAGTTCTTCTAACACTGTTGAAAGAGGGCGTTAAAATACGCAACAATGATTGTGGATTTTAACTCTACCTTTCAGTTCTATTAATGTTTCCTCCATGTATTTTGAAACTTGTTATCAGGCATAAACCGTCTTCCTAATGAACTGACCCTTTTAACATTAAAAAAGGTCTTTCTATATCTCTAGTAAGATTCTTTGTCTGGTAATATTTTTTATCTGATACTAATATAGTCTAATCTTATTATACTTACTGTTTAGATAGCATATTTTTTCTACACATTTACTTTCAACCTGTGTCTTCATATTTAAAGTGTATCTCTTATAGACGTCATGAAGTTAGGTCTTGATACACATACATACATAATCTCTATCTTTCAGATAGAATGATTGGTCCATTTACATTTAAATTAATTACTGATGTGGCTGAATTTAGAGCTACCATTTTGGTTTTTTTTTTTGGTGAGCAAGACTGGCTTTGAGCTAACATCCGTTACCAATCTTCCCCTTTTTGCTGAGGAAGATTAGCCCCGAGCCAACAGCTGTGCCCATCTTCCTCCACTCTGTACATGGGATGCTGCCACAGCATGGCCTGATGAGCTGTGCACAGGTCCGTGCCTGGGATCCAAATCCGCAAACCCCAGGGCACCGAAGAGGAGCGTGTGAACTTAACCACTACTGCCACCAGGCCGGCCCCTACACCTACCATTTATTAGTCTCCCTCCCCAGCCCCAAGTTTTCTTTTATTCACTCCTCAAGTTTTCTGTTTGTGCCTCTGTTCCTCTTTCCCTGACTTCTTTTGGGTTAACCAAATATTTTTTCAGAATTTCATTTTATCTATCGGCTTTCTAGCTATACTACCTCTTTGTATTATACTTTAACTGTAATAAATTTAAATGTAATAATAACATGTAATATAAGAACCATTTACCACTCTTCATTCCCTATACTTTATGTAACCCCACAATACAATGTTATACTTTTTGCTTTAAACAGTCATGTATTTTCTAATAGGTAAGAGGAAAAAAGTAATCTTATCTCTTCACTCACATATTTACCATTTCCTGAAGATCTGAGCTTCCATCTAGTATCTTTATCCTTCAACCCGATGAACTTTCTTTTGAACTCCTTGTAGTATAGGTGTGCTGTACTAAATTCTGTTTTTGTTTACCTAAAAAAGTCTTTATTTCATCTTCATCCTTAAAGAATTCTGTGTCTTTAAGGATATAGAATTCAGGGTTGATGGTGTTATTTTTTGTCTTCAGTAGTCATTTTTATTGTTTCCAGGTGTGTTTTTCTGGCTATTTTTCAAGATTTTCTCTTTATCTTTGGCTTTTAGCAGTTTGAATATGATGTGCCTTTGTGTGATTTTCTTTGTATTGATCATGCTTGGATCTGCTAAGCTTCTGAAATGACAATTTTATGTCTTTTGCTAAATTTGGGAAATTTTTGACCAATATTTCTTCAAATATTTTTCTGTTTCATTTTTCTGTTCCTCTCTTTCTGGAACTCGAGCTACACATATATTAGACATTTTTATTTTATCCTATAGGTCCCTGAGCCTCTGTTCATTTTATTTCCAATCAATTTCCTCTCTATTCTTCAGATTGGATAATTTCTATTAATCTACCTGTAGGTTCACTAAGTCTTCCTTCTGTTACCTTTAATCTGCTGTTAAGCCCATTTGGTAAAATTTTTTATTTCATATATTGTATTTTTCAGTTCTAGATTTCCATTTTTTATAGTTTCTTTTTCTCTTCTGAGATTTCCTATTTGTTCATTCATTATATACATATATACCTTTACTTCCTTGATTATAACTATAATAGGTGTTTTAAAACCCTTATGAACTCAATTCAACATCTAGATCATCTCAGGGTCAGTCTCCAACAATTGCCTTTTCTTTTGAGCATGCCTAGAAACTATGAATTATATTCTTGCCATTGTAAATAATATATTGTAGAAATTCTAGATTCTTTTATATTCCTCCAAAGTGTATAATTGTTTTAGTAGGCAATTAACTTGACTGGACTCAAACTTCAAACTCTATTTCCCTTCTGGGGGAGTGAAAACTGAAACCTCTGTTCAATGCTTTTAGCCTTATTTGGGATGCTCAGATTCTGTCCATATGTAAAATTTAAACAGTTTATATCCCTCTCTGGATCTCTCTTTTTCTAGACTTTCTCCCTCACTTTCCAGTTGCTCCAGATGCTTCAAACTCTGTCATCTAGTTCTTCAAGCCAGTAAGACTGGGAGTCTCCATCTGAATTTTAGCCATCTTTCATGGTACCAACTTGGGCACAACCTCAAGTTAAATGCCATCAGAAATGGGAAACTCAGCCAGTGATAGTTCTTTCTTCTGAATATAGATGACCCTTACCTCCTCTAGTTTCTGTCTGCTTTTGGTTGCTCAGTAGTGTCTTTAGATAGGTTTTCCTTTTATATTTTGTCTTGAGTATATAGTTGCTATTTGCTAGAATGTTAGTCCAATAGGAGTTAATCAGCTATAACCTAAAGCAGAACCCTACATATTATTTTAGAAAACTGGGCAGTAATACCTTGTTAATTTCAATGGCGACAAATGGAAAAGAAATTAATGAAAGATAAATGGATTTTATAATTATTTCAAGTTAAGGCAGCCTTGGTATTTAAGAATAGTTAACTAGAAAATAGGCTTGTAAGGAGTTAGTAGAATATCTTAGTACCTCAAGATTAAAAGCGTTCGTACCTCAAGATTAAAAGCGTTCTTATGTCACACTCCTGAAAACTTTCTAAAATGCCTGTGAAAGATAAATAAGACATAAAACCATAGACACACAGAAATCAGAAGAGGAGATGACAGCAATAAAGTTTTGAAAGCCTGAAAGCCAAATGGATGAGTGATAACATACTTAGCAGAATGCAGAAAGGTGAAAATAAAGCCTATGTGTAAGTCGGAGGCAGTTCTGAAAGTTAGGATGCAGGAGAGTCTCATATTCAATATAAGAAGCAGCGTGACCCTTAAATCCCCTCCCCCATTCTATACAACGATCAACAAGCTCCTTCCCAAGTCTGCGAGAAGTGCAGGTTTCCTCTCTAGAGAGGATGAACCAGAGAGACATTACACTGAGAGAAACACACACACTTGGAATCAGGAGAGGTTTGAACTAAAAACTAGAAGCAAAAGTCTACATGTCAAAACATTAAGATCTACCTCCTACCACTCATCTCAGCAGCTCCCATTTCCCCAAAGAGCCCTCATAACACTCATTTGCAGATTGGGGGATTCCAGCCCAAGAGAAAAGACTTATATACAGTAGGTTGGGGACCCCTGCCAGTGCAGCCAACTAATTCATTAAAAAGTTCTACCCACACACATGGAGCTTCCACTCCCCTTTCTGATCCATCACTCTCAAAATAAAAGGGGAGACATTTGAGGAAAGCCTCTAAAATTAAAATCATTGTCTAAGCAACTTATTAAATTGTGAAGCTCTGATGCACAGTTTTAAAAACAAAAAAAAGGCTAAAAATGAGACCAGTACTATTTCACAGAAACTAGAAAAGAGCCGGTAGCAACTGTTCTAAATAGAACTTAGAGCTTCTAACTGCACTGAACAATTTCAATAATGGCCAGTCCAATTTACAAAAGAGCTAAAAGAATCTGGTCTGACTGGTCTGAATGCCTCAGTTTGCACAGGACAATTTAAACAGAATGTAATAAAGGCCTCTAAGCACTTCAGAATGTCAACTGGGCATAATTATTGAACATCATCTTATATGACATTATTAGCATTAGGAAAAACAGCCCTGACATTTAACTAATAGGAAATTGACCAGTAAAAGCATTAAAAATTAACCAACAGTCTGAGCAATCAGTTACACTGAATATTTTGAAAAAATTCACAAACTTCTAGGGAGAACACTGACCAAACGTCATTAGCAATGGCCATGTTCACTTTTCTTAAACTGGATTGACAACGTACATCAATATTAAACAAGGTACCCTTTCTCTAAAAGATCCGTTTTCCTGCCTTTCTCTACCTCTCCTATTTCATGAGATCATTTCCCTGTCTGCCTGTGCCTTAGGTCGACCAGTGACAGCTACCAGCACTTAACTGCCTCTCTCTCAGTTACTTGGGGGAAAAAAAACCCAAATATGTCTTTATCTTTTGGGTTATTTCCTATTTTCTAAAACAGGCCAGCTGAAAAAATTAAGATGTAATGATGAACTTAAGAAGTAGAAAGCCACAAGAAAAAACTGCTCCTACCCTTAATTAAAAGAAAAAGCCAGATACTCCATAAAAATCATAAGTAGTTGGACCCATTAGTGAGGGGAGGTCATAAGGCAACCAATAATCTAAATTCTAAAGGATGACAAGCCCTTTGAGGAGACGGGACACATGAATTGTTTCACCTTTGACAGAACACAGAAAAAAGAGATGTTGCTATAATACAACGGAATTTTAACAAACGCTTTAAGGGCCAAGTGTGCACTAGTGCCAATTTAGAACCCTGAGAGCCTCACACACTAGGGATTCTGCACCCACTCACCAATTCTTTTCTCACAGTCTCCCACCTCATGAGATGCTCACGAGAAATAGTGAGCAGACCAGACCTGAGAAGGGCCCATTGGTGGCACGGGTGTATAGTACCTGCTCCAAGAGTTGAAGGTAGAGCAGGAGTACCAAGAAAAGTCCACCTACACTTTGGGCCTGCATGAATACACGGTGGTTATCACCTACTGCTGGGGTAGAAGCGAGAAATACACGCACGTCCCAGATTGAACCCTGACATTCGGCAAAAGCTGTCTGTTGCTGGGAAGGGACAGTAAAGCCTCTTACTCTCGAGTTTCTGCACTGACACTAGACAAAGGTTAGCTGCTGTGGGAGAGGGTAGGAAACACACATCCTCCTTTACTCTGTATTGACACTAGTAAATGCAAGCTAAACAATGGAGGAGGGACAGAAAGCCCACTCATGCCCAGATTCTGCACTGATACAAAACAGGTCTTCTAGCCCTGGGAGGCAGGGAAACCGCTCACACCCTACACCCTCTGCCATGTCCTCCTCCTCCCCTACTGACATAAGACAAAGCTCAGCTGTCACGGGAGGAAGAGGCAAAAAATATGCCTGCATTCTAGATCCTGCATTGAGTAGGAGGCAGAGAATTATCTCCAGTGGGGAAGTGACAGAAATACTCAGAAAGCTCAGCCCCTGGGGCTCAGGTGCACAGGATCTGCCTAAGACAGAGGCCGAAATAGGAAAATTGTAAAACTCCTTCTGCCCCCACCACAAGTCTTGCACTAAGTAACAAGCAAGAGCAGTGTGCCACTGGGAGAGGGGCAAGAGCATGGAGGGAGACACTACACTGGTATAGTGGGCAAGCTGTCAGCTAAGAGTGGAAGAGGAACAATGAGAAAAATCCTCCAGCACCGTAGGCCCCACACTAAAAACAAGGTAGCAATAATCCACTGTTGGAGGAATCTGAAGTCTATGGTGCACTGATGGTATCAATAGCAATGATAAACCCCAAGCCCAGCTCAACTAATAACTAGACTGACTCAAATTAATCATCTGCCAGAAAAAGTGTACCCATAGTACCCACTACTAAGAGCAAATACCTCAGGCTCTACTGTTCACTTATATGCAATGTGTGACATTCACCCAAAAATTATAAGATATATTTTTAAAAAAAGATAAAACAACTCATTGTCAAGAGAGAAAAATAGCAATACAACCAGACTTAGAGCTGGTGCATATGTTGGAACTATCAAAGAGGGGCATCAAAATAACTATAATTACTATCTTAAAAGATCTAGTAGAAAATGTGGGTGACACTTAATAGCTGGGAAATTTCAGCAAAGATGGAAACTATTAAAAAGGAGACTAATGGAAATACTAAAAATGAAAAACATGATATCAGAATGAAGAATTCCTTTGATAGGCTTATCAGCAGACTGGACACAACAGAGGAAGAATTAACAAACCTGAAGGAAGGTCAATAGAAATCATCAAACTGAAACACAAGGTGAAAAAGTGGAATGGGGCATCTAAGAGCTGTGAGACAATATAGTCTAATGTATATGCAACTAGAATCCCAGAAGAAGAGAGACAGGAGTAGAAGAAATACTTGAAGAGATAATGGCCAAAAACTCTCCCAAATTAATTTAGAGAACCCCAAGCAGGAAAAATACAAGGAAAAGAATATCAAACTGCTAAGAACCAAAGATAAAATCTTACAGGCAGTCAGAGAAGGAAAAAACCTTACATACTATGGAAAAAAGTTAAGAATGACAGCAGAGTTGTCATCTATGCAAACCAGAAGATAAAGTAACAGTTTTAAAGTACTGAGGGGAAAAAAAAAACTGTCAACCTAGAATTTTATATCCAACAATATATCTTTAAAATGAGGGCAAAAGAAAGATGTTTTCAGATGAACAAAAGCTGAGGGAATTCATTGCCAGCAGACCGGCACTACAATAAATGTTAAAGCAAGTTCTTCAGGGGAAATCTGGATCAACACAAAAGAATAACAAGCACCGAAAATGGTAAAAATGTGAGTAAATATAAAAGATAAATTTTTTTCATTATCTTAATCTCTTTAAAAGATAAGTGACTGTCTAAAGGAAAATAGTAACATATTGTGGGGTTTATAGCATATGTAGAAGTAAAATGAATAACAGTAATAGCACAACGCACAGGAGAGGGAAATGGAAGTATATCGTAAGGTTCTTACATTAGTTGGGAAATGGTGTAATATTATTTAAAGATAGACTGTGATAAGTTAAAAATGTATATCATAAACTTAGGACAACTACTAAAATGAAGACAGGTATAAAGAACAAGTTAATACTGGAGACAAAATGGTTTCATTAAAATATAATGATGAATACGTCAACGCTGGGTAAATCCAGGCAGGTGAGGGGTTTATGGAGCTTACTACATCACTTGCAACTTTTTTGTAAGCCTGAAGCTTTTTTCAAAATAAAAAGTTTAATTAAGAATATTTAATGACAAAAATGGCCCTCAAGATATCTTCAATATTTACCTAATCCCCACAGCACACAAAGCCTACAAAAGGAAATACAAAGCTGTACAAAGGCAAGAAAACATGATCTCTATCAGGCTATGGCTCACATTCTAAAGTAGGGCTCAAAAATGAATAATTGACCATGAATATATATTAGAAAACTGTCCAGAAATAACAAAGTTTCTGATTAAGGGACTGGTATATTCCCTAACTCCAGAGGCCAATAATCTGGCAACAGCAAAAATGAAAGTCCCTCACCGGTTACTATTTTGTGAAATCATTGAAATATCCCTACCATAATGTGGTTTAAAAGTCCTACACATGATTTAAAGAACATTTACTAAACATCAACCATGAGCCATGCCCTGTGCTAGATGCTAAGAGTAGAAAGAGAAGCAGTATATTAATATCCTAAAACTCAATTTAAATAGAAAGACAGAAATACAAAGTGGCCAAAACATGCTAGAGATGTTCTAACAGAGGTCCTACATCAAGTGCTGAGGAAGAAAGCCCAGGGGAAGAATCAAAGTCAGAGAGGGCCAGTCAAGTCTTCAAAGATGAGGAAACTGAAAGGAAGAAGGTGTTGGAAGAAAGAAATGAGATGTTAAACAGTGCAGGATGAGCAACTGCTGGAGATCACAGAGGAGGCTAGAGAAGATAAGAGCACATCAAGGGACTAGCCTTAGAAAAGAGAGTGTCTTAGAAAGAATGATGTCTTTGAAAGGAGTCTTTCTGACGCAAGAGAAAGAGAAGAAAGAATACAGGTATCACTAACTTCATGTTCCTTATATTCACAGTGAACATCCATGTGTGTGTGTGTGCAGGCGCATGTGTGCGTGTGTGATCTCTTTCTCTCTCTCATACAATCACACCACCCAGTCTTTGCACATGCTTTTCTCTAGAGCCTAGAATATTGTTTCCATTCCTCTTTGCCTAGTTAACTTCTATTATCTTTCAGATCTCAGCTCAATCTTCTGCAATCTTCACTCAGCACAGCATACCCCTCCTTCACAATACTCATCAGACTTGATCAACACTTTGTGTTCCCCACCAGACTGGAAATTCCATAAAAGCAGGGGCCACCTCAGTGTTAAATTTCTATGTTAGCCCCGAGAACCGGGTATAGTACATGACACATAGTAGACCCTCAAGAAATACTGATTAAATGAATGAACCAAGATAGAGAAAAAGTTAAAATCTATCTTCTCTATTTTTATGACCGACTACACACAAAGTCACAAAAAAGGCAAAAGCTTTGTTTCATTAAATTACTAAAAATTAAAACTGTCTCAGAAGGATAGTCTGCATGATTGTTAATTAGCAATGTTATTTAGCACAAGAAGAGTCACAAGTAATAGGCACCCCATAGTAATTTCTTAATGAATGAATTTACATATGGCACTCAAAGTGAGTAACACACAAATGCTAAACTAGGATAAAATCTAGAGTTGAATATGGTCAAACAGGAGGCAGTGCAGTTTAATATTTTAAGCGTAAAAGCTTAGAATCAGGCTGCCTAGGTTAACAGTGGCTCCATTCTCATTAGCTATGTCTTTGGCAAGTTACTCTACTCTCTGCAGTAGGCATTAATGTTTTCCCTACCAGCACCCACTCCCCTTCCAGCAACAGTATCACTTTGTCTTCCAGGAGCCACACCCTCCCCGACTCTCAGCCATGGCCCCAACTAGGCTATAGGTTGAAGCTTGTGACCTAAGTTTAAGTATTAAGAGCAGCATTTTTCCCTAAATAGAATTACTGTTTCAGCAATGTAAACATGATCAAAACTGTGCCAATTAGAGCCAATTCCAAGACTTTAATTTTAGCTATTAGATAAAAGGAATAGAATCTGAAAATAACTAGCGAGAGAATTACTATGGTCATCTTGCTACTAAAGTTAGTCCCAAAATGGAGCAATCCCAAAAAGGAAACTAAGACTGTGCAAAAGCAGGTTCTGGGGACACTATCTGAGGCCCGGCATCAATCCTCACCTCAAGTCAGCTCCACCTGTAACTTTTTAGTCAATTTTTGCTCTCTACTTAAACCAGGTTAGACTGGAGTTTCTATCGCTTACATCCCTGAGTCCCCACTGATGTACTTTCTCAGCTTCAGTTTCCTCATCTGGAAAATGAGGATTCTCTGAGCTTCAGTGCCCTCCTCTGTGAAGAATACCTACCTCATAGGTTTGTTGTGAAAATTAAACACTGAGCACATAGCATAGATCTGACACATTGTCATCCTGCTAAGATATTTAAAAACAGAAAACACTCCTTATAAAGAATATATACTTTATAGTATATACATGATTTTAATTAAAAAACTGAGAATTGTATGACTGGGTAATAAGTTCAGATGAGCAAAAACTTCTCATGAAAAGATAATGGCAACAGCTAATCGTAAATTGGGATGAAAATCACAACACTGAATTTGCCACTATCAATTCAGACATTCACCAAAAATATAATGAAAGTTACTGAAAAGTATCTCCATAAATACATTGATGCCAATGCTGGAGGAAAAAATCTCAAAATAGTCACCTCCCTAACAACAATAAGACTAGAAATCAACTAAATATAATGTGAACAAGCAACAGAGAAAATGAAAACCAAAAGTTAATAAAACTGACAAACTTCTAGTAAGACTGATCAAGGAAAAAAAAGAGAGAAACCAAACATTAGCAATATCAAGAATAAAAGAGGTTATACCAATATAGAACCTAAAGACATTAAAGAGATAATAAGGAAATGTGTAAACAACTTTATGCCAATATGGGCAATAACTGAGATGAAATGAACAAATTCACTGAAAAACAACTTATAAGAACTGACACAAGAACAAGAGAAAATTTGAATAACTCTATATTAAAAATTGAATTTGCAATCAAACACTTTCCTACAAAGCAAATTTCAAAATGTTGGCTGAAGTTTGTAAACCACTGTGTTTACAGTGAGGGTTAGATGAGGCCCCGAGACCACCCGTTTCTTCCTCTATTGGATTTTTAGTGAATGGAAGAGAGGTACAGAGAAAAGAAGAGTGAAAAAAAAGAAGGAAGAGATTGCATGACAGTTAAGGAGATAAAAACAAAGTAAAAGCAAGCAAGATGTCAGGAGGACAAACCTAACAAAACCAACAGACTAGATTATCTGCATTAATGGTGTCGAATAGGCAACCTGAAAATCTATGGATTAGATTAGAAATGGATGAGTAAAGGGATTTGTATCTGTAAAAAATGTTGGTTTCTATTTCCTAAACAAGCAAGTAACAGCAGAAGAGAGTTGTTCAAACATTTGCGGTCAAGAAGAAAGTAACGGGACAGCACCAAAGCAGACAATCTACAGAAGAGTTGAACTAACTATAACAATACATTATTGTTTAGATACACTCTATATTAATTATTGTGATAATACAGTCCATTATAAGTTAAAACATTAGTTCCAGATTTGAAAAACTGCTCCTAAAAGAAAATTTTCAGAGAGAAAAAGTTTCTCTGCTAGAGACAAATAATACTGCTGTATCTCAAAACAGAATTGAAGCAAGGAGCTAAGGAAAACTAGAGAAAAGAACTTACTGTTGGGAAAATCCTCTCTATTCTTGGTGGGTTTGAATCTAACCTAAAAAGTATAAAACTTACTTTACTTTATTATTACTGCAGTATCAATAAAAGATAGCCTGAAGAAATACAGTCAATTCTTATTATTTGCAGCAATTACATTCTATAAACTTGCTGCGAACACTGAATCAGTGAATACAGAACCATTGCTCCTACGGGAAAATACAGGGTTAGGTTCCTGTGAGCCTCCAGTCACTGCATTTTTGTCAATCAATATATAACCTTGTTTATTGTGTACTTCTGTTTAAGGACACCTTATTCAATACATATTGTTGATTTATGAACAGTGAACTCACAGCCAACAGCACTGTAACTCACGCCTGAACAAAGCTTAACTGAGTATTTTCTCCATAAGGCACATGACAGCCTTTTTTTGCAAGAGCACTTCAGCACTACCCTTGCCATTGTAAACAGCAAAATCACCAATAAAAAGTACAAATTGTGAAAGACATGGCACCAAACAGACTGCTAAAAAGACATTTCTTTACAGTATGAGAGCTGAAACAAGAAGGCATAGCATCGCCTTGTTCAACCTCAGCTAGGAATGGGTGAACAAATTTTTCACTGCACTGTGCATGCCTGTGAATGACTGTGAAAGCATTGTGAGTATTGACTTTGGGATTACAAATAAATTTTAGTGAGTAGGCAAATTTGCAAATTTGGAATCCACAAATAATGAGGATCAACTGTATTCACAAAAATTTACACTACCACTGAGTAAATTTTAAAAAGGTTTACTGTAAACGAACCTAGAAATTAGGAAGCTGTAATAAAAATATAATAGGGCTACATACTACTTCTTAGAATCCATTTGCCACAATTTTTTAATTAGTTATGAAACATGAAAAATACAGACCCATTAAAAGTCACTTTTTCTGGAGTGTCAAGCAGGCCTCTTTAATTTACTAGTATATGACATCAGCATTAGGAGAAATCAAAGCATGTTCATTTCTAAGTTATAAATGAAATCCATTAAATCCCATTTGGAAAACTTAATCCACTAAATTTTTAACAAGAGCCACCAGTCAATCGACTGTAATCAACTTTTTCTAAATACGATTTATTCAAATGGACTGTTATGTTACATGGTATGGGGCCACACTTCCCCTCAACCTTGTTAAGATCAAAGGCTGCACCATGCTGCCAAATGATGACTTGATGACTTAACACATTATTACGTACACTGACCACATACTACAGTAAATATATTACGGGAAAAACAGTCTGATCTAGGCTCTACAGAGCTCTCACATACGAGTGATTTAGATGTCTGCTCAAAGCTTTGTATGCTATAAATCATCTTTAGTTCCTGAAAGAGGGAGAAACAGCAATAAGGAAGAAAACTACAAAAGCATGAATTAATGGTAAATCCAACAACGTTTTTGAAAAAGCAGTATCTCCCCCACCCATTCTCTCAATGTTCCAATTAACTCCCATTGCACTGAAAGAACTATATATATTACAGAAAATGGTGAGAATTAAGTGAACAAATTAGGAACTCCGTATTCCCTGCCTTGGAGATCTTGCCAAGCCAATGCCTACATTTTACAGTTTATACATTTTACAGTCTGCTGCCAGCCAAGTGCTCTTTTTACACCATCATTTTTAGGAACACAACCTGACCCAGCACACCTGAACATGAAGCAGAAATGCTGCTATATACTCAAAACAAGAAAATAGTCCTCAAAATATTAGCTATAAAAACCCACACCAAAATATATATTTTCTAAGATTTCTTGAAGAGACTGTGTCTCCCTCAGCTTGATCAGCTGAATTTTGACCTGGTCTAAAAATGGGGCAAATGTTAGAAAATGAAGAATTTAATACTTGAAAAAAGGGAAAAAATGATACCATGATATCATGTTTCCCTGTGGTACAGCTTTGATTAAAACTTGGATCCAAACATTATCTCTGACCTTCGATGCTAAATTTGGCATACGTTTCCCCCTTTAAAAAGGTATAATTAGTATTTTAAATTAGAACAGCTAAAAGAAAAGGTCAATTACATTTAGTCACATGCTTTCTTTTACTTTCATTTAGGTTTCGTTAGAAATTACCAGTAATCTGTTGGTCTCACGTTCACCCTACTTTCCATTGTCTTTGTAAACATCCTGGTTCACCTGTTACCGTCTGAACTTCTCTAACGAGCTAAATGTTTTCCCAGTCCCATTTCAATTCCCCATGCCCACCCCGAGACTGATCTTTCCAAGGCACACTCTGATCACACTGTCCCCACATTCAAATACCTCCAAGAGCTCACACTGCCATCTAAATCAGGAACACATTTCTCAGCCTGGCTTTCAAGGTCCTCCACAATCGGACCTAACATACCTTTCTAAGCTTCTTTCTTATAATTCTCCAACATTAACATAAGCTCCTGAACTTACCTCAAGCTCTTCTGTGTCTGCACCCTTGTTTAGGCCTTTCCGTGCACTTGATGCACTTCTTCCTCATTTCCTGTTGAAATCTTGTTCACGGCTTCACGGCTCCTCTCTACCACAAAGCGTCTCTGATTCTCCCAACCCACGTGACTCCCTCCCTTCAATCTGCTATCACTTTCTTTAAAGCCCTCCCATGGCACTTCACTCAGACTTGTCTAACAGTCAGTCATTTGTCCTCTCCTACTAGAGTGGAAACGCCAAGGGCAGGGCCTAAAGTGAATAAGTGTTTCTTGATAAAATAAAAAACCAAACTCGTCAAAAAGCAAAAAAAAAAAAAAAAAAAAAAAGACACACCTTACTTTCACAAAGGAGAAAAAAAGCCTTATTATTAATAGAGTAGAACATATTCTCCAATACAAACTTTAAAACAAAACGTATCCTTAAATCAACAGCCTTACCAGAAAAGGTGCCATGCATTCCAGTCATTACAGGAGATACATAACTGGGAACAGCATGTATTACTTTTCAAACTCAGCAAACCAGTCCCTTACCTCCATCAATACATCACACGAATAATAAAGCATGACTGCGTTACAATAATGCCTCATTCACCTAACATCACTGGAACATGACGGGTTCACATAAGGGAATTTTCTGGAGACGTGGCTTCCTACTGCAGAAACAGCTCAGACATGCCTGTAGCCTGGGCCAGCTCAGAGATGTTCCTGGGAAACTGACCTCCACTTCACCCAGCCTAGCAGTAAACACTCAGGCAGAGTGGGAGGTCATTTTGTACCAGTTACTTGCATCTGACAAACAAGTAGGCAGCATGGAGGTAGGGCAAGGAGGGAATTAAAAACCGTATAAAATAACAAAAGGAGTTTTTTTGCACCTGGCAGAATCTTCATTCCAGGTTATTGGTACTATCATGGTTATATTTCCCTGAGAAACTTCAGGGAGTTGAGCAGCTGTTCTTCTGTCTTAGAACAAGCTATGTCATCACCTGCTGGAAGATTCCATCCCCTTTGCCACCAAAAAAAATTTTACACTCTAATTATGTCTGTTATGGGTTGAATTGTGTACCCCCAAAATTTGTACGTTGAAGTCCTAACCATGACCTTATTTGGATATAGAGTCATTGCAGATGTAACTAGATGAGGTCATACTAGAGTAGGGTAAACCCTTAATCCAATATGACTGGTGTTCTTATAAAAACAGGAAATTTGGACACAGACAAGCACACAGGGAGAATGCCCTGTGAAGATGAAGGCAGAGATTGAGGGGATGCTTCTACAAGCCAAGCAACTCCAAATATTGGTAGCAAACCACCAGAAGCTAGGTGAGAGGCATGGGACAGATTCTTCTTCAGAGCCCTGAGAAGTAACCAACCCTGCCAGCACTTTGATCTCAGACTTTTAGTCTCCAGAACTGTGAGACAATAAATTTCTGTTGTTTAAGACACCCAGTTTGTGGTATTTTGTTTGGGCATCCTAGGAAACTAATTTGTGTCTATTGATGTCTTTCCATTTATCATATCATCAATTCACTGTGACAACCACACACCTCTTTGAGTGACCAAACTTCTTAAAAATGATAAGTGTCGCACTCATTCAACAAACAGATATTGGTGACCTCTATGTGCCAGGCACCACGGACAGAGCAGTAAGACTGACATGGTCCCTGCCCTCATACAGGTTACAGTGTAACCAGGATAACTGACAACAAACCAAAATTATACAATGATAAAATTACAATTGTGATAACAGCAATGAATGACACAGTTCCATCAGAGGATGGTGGACACACCCACGTCTGGATGACTCAAGGACATGGCTATGGAGGCCCACTGCACAGTTCCGTGCCCTCTAATGGTTCTGACCCCCTCCTAGATGCCAGGTTGTTGGACATTATGAGGTCGGCTTTTCTCAACTATCCTCCTATCTCTCTGCTCACTCTCTCCAATCCACCCAAACGAATATTGCTAACATACACTAACTAATAAAAATTGCTGCAAGTGAGAACTGAAGATTTGGGTTTAATGCAGGCTTTCTGATTTACTTTAGATTCTCAGAGACATTTTTTCCTGACAGAATTCTGTGACAAGGCACTAAAGTGGAACATTATTCTATACAAACTAGGTGTTAGTGAATAATTTTACTACTTTGGTATTAAATTGCCTTGCAAACACTTGTTTTCTTTCAAAGGGAATATAGTACAGGGATGCTATGTAAACAGTTACATAAGGAAGAAATACTACCCAAATTTGGAATTATGTAACTTACTGCCAGACTAAGGCATATTTTTACTATCTAATTGTGAATTATATCACCAAGTCGTAGGTCCACAGAGTTACATAGCATTACAAAGCCCAGCCAAAGTTTTTTGCAGCACATAATAAATACTACCTACCTCTTATGCATATCCAACAATCATCTTTTTTGCTGTGTTTTTTAAGTTCTTCTTCAGTTACTTCAATTAACCTGCCTTTTAGCCCCGTTAGGTCCTTTCCACTTTTGGTCAGTCGAATCCAATCCATAAGACTTCTGCCCTGTTTCAGAGGCACCTGAGAAAAGAAGAAATTCAGTGTGGCTTCTCAGAGTTAGCTGCTTTCCTTTCCTCTCTTGCTGCTTGTCCTCAGGCTACTTCATTACTCTTATTCCCAGTCAAAAAGATAAGAAAACTCAAATGTCACTATTCTACAAATCTTCTTACAGCTTTACAAGGTTGTTAAAATAATTTTTGCTGTATTAGAATTATAAATAAAACATTATATAAAAATACCTGGGCTATGAGGTAGGGCTTAAAAATTCTGTCACACAAATGTTCATCATAAGGGTATCATAGTATAACAAGAATAGTATTGAACCTGGAGTCAGAAAACAAATTTTGGTCCTGGCTCTGTCACTAATATATAATAGTCACTTACCAAATTAGACCAAAATTTCTTTGCCTTAAAAATCAAAAGAGATTTGATAGAAGAAAACATAAACAATTGGCTAAAGTTGATTTTCTGGATTGCCAATATACACAGAACATTAGAAATTACTAGGCAGCAATCAATTTTCTAAGAATCCGCTAAGAAACAATGGTTATCAAATAGAAAATAATAAAACTGTAACATTCTAGGAAGAGGTTGGCAAACTGGCCCATGCCTGTTTCTGTACAGCCCTGGAGCTAAGAATCGTTTTCACACGTGGTGGTGGTGGTGGCGAAGAGACTGAAGCCTTATGTGGTCCTCAAAGTCTAATATATTTATTATCTGGCCTTTTGTAGCAAGGTTTGCCTGCCCTTGCCTAGAGGACTTAATAACAGGTTGCTCGGTTTTTTGTGTCTTTTTTTTTTTTCAAAATACATTTTCAAGGCTTTTACATGAAAGGTATTGTTAGTATTTTAACCAGTTAAGATAACCCAGTGGAAACTTTTCAAAATATCCCTATGGGACAGGGTTACTGTCTAAACTTGTGTAACTAGTTTGTAACATAGTATCAGAGGAATGTTTAATGTAAAAGCAGGCAAATTCAAGGACATTTCCTGTTATAGACTGAATGTTTGTGTCCCCCCAAAATTCATATGTTGAAATCCTAAGCCCAGTGTGATGGTATGAGGAAGTATTAGGTGATTAGAAGCCTTCTCTGACCGCAACTCCTTCGTGGTCATAACACACTGTCATAGCACTTCCGGCATTTATAACTTTCCAGACAAAGCCTGTGCAGCCCATAAGACTAAACTCCTCAAAAACAGACATCACATCTCCAGCATATGGTAGGTTCTCAAAAAATATTTATTTCCTAATGTTAGTAGAAATAATAGCTATCACATATTGAGTGCATTCTCTGTGCCAGGCACTGTGCTAACGGCTTTACACAGCAATCCATGAGATCTGAACAAAAGCCTAAGGGCAAGTAACATTTAGTGAACACTTACCATATATCAACACTATGCTAAGAGAAACACTATCTCATTTAATCCTATGAACAACCCTATAAAATGCATACTGTTATTCCCATGAACACCTCAGGAAACTGAGACTTGAAGAGGTTAAGTGGTGGAGTTGGGAAAAGAATCTGGGTCTTTCTCACTCAAAAATATGAGATTTTAACAATTATGGGCACAACCTCCTCAACTAGGTTCTATTTTCTCAATCTCTACCCATTTCATACAATCCTGACTCAGCTCCTAACATGTTCAAGATTAGCTTGTTTCACAAAGCAAAAAAAAAAAAAAAAAAGAAAGAGTCTTCGCTTCCCTTTGAATGGCACAATAATCTTATTTTGTTCTCTTTTGGGACCCAAAGACTCACCTTTGCCATCACCACCTATGAACTTCTTGTCTTTGACTCTAAGTTTTCTCCTTTAAATAGACGCTGAGAACATGAGTGGTAGTTTTAATGGAGAAGGGGAGCAACTCATACACTAATTCATAAATTCTTTCTCTGGAAAGGCTACACTATTCAGGTATAAGAAGAGAAACAGGTCAAATATCAAGTAGAAGGAAACACATAATTAGATGGCTGGATGATATATGGAGCAAGAGATGAAATGTCAGAGCCAAAGTCACATCACATCAAGCCTACAGGGTCTAGAGCAACATTTCTTAACCAGTTTCCTTTTCCATGAAATAGAGATAACAAACGCACCCACTTCATAGGATCATTGTCAAGATTGAACAAGTTAATACATGTCAAGCAACCAGAACCCACATGGCCATCAGTATGCACTGAATAAATCTCAGCTATATGATTATTATAGTTGGGGTCATAGAGTTCTGAAAAGCTAACGAAAGCTACAGATCCCTGAATCCATATTTCTGATGTCGAGGCAAACTCCAGGTCGTGGAGAAAAAAAAGTCAGTGAAGGTCCCAAATGATGCTAACACCCAGAAAAGAAAAAGGAGTGGCCTAAGTAGGTGGAAGTCTCAAAAACAAAACATGAAGATGTGGTTACAGAATGAGGAACTAACACAGAACAGGAGCAGGCAACATTCATGTCGCAATGAACACAGGAAACAATTTTATTAAATTTTCCAAATGTAAAATAAATTTGTATTAACCTGTTGCTAACAGTAACTATGTTCAACAAAAACTTAGAGTATTATATTAGCTTCAAAGTCAGCAAGTGATATCGGCAGAAAAGGCAGTGATGAAACAATGAGGTACCAGAAGGAAAAAAGGCAGCATGACTTGGAGAAGTGTCCGTAAACCTAACCGGAGGTTTGCAGACATTTGTTCTCACTTCTCCAATCTCCGGAGAAGACTCCGGAGTCGGAGTCCCCACCCTTGGAGGGATGGTCACTGGTCGCTGTCGCACTGCCCAAGCTTTCCCTTCTGCTAGGGAACCCACATCACTCACAACTCCTTCGGAAAGTGAAGAACAAAAGAGAGGCGAAGGGGACAGGTTGAAGGAAGGAAGCTAAGACTGAGTACCTACAATACAGCAAGCACCTGGACCTATCATATACATCTGAACTTCATTAGCGGGAAAAGACTTGGGAGAAGGGAATTGACAGGGATAAAGGGATGTGAAAGAAAAGGGGCTCGGAGGTGAGAGGGAGATTAGGAGAGCTGGAGGACTGGAGACGGCATGGGATCAGAAAGAGATCACAGCAAGGGCAGCACGGAACCAGGGTTAGAGAGGAGGACAGAAAGTGGGAGAGGGGGCGGAAGCGAGAACACCCAACGCCGGCGGGAGGCGGCAAGCGCTGGGCGAGACCGACGGTGTCACCCGCTTACCTTGCTACGCCCCCCGGAGGCGACGCGCTGCTGTGAGCTGGGGGCCGGGAAAGACTGGGAAGGGACGTTCAGCATCCTGGACCCCTGGCCCGGGCCCTGCCCGGGGTCCACTGCTGGACGGGATCGCTCGGCTCGACCCCCTCAGGTAACACCTCCCCCGCCGGCTCCCAGGCCCGGCAGAGGCCTAGCCCCCCACCCACTTCCGGGGTCGCCGGGGGTGAGGCGCGCCATGACGCAGCACGTCCAGGCCGTGGAGGGCGGAGCCAACGGGACTGACGGAGCGCCGGCTGGGGTGGAAATAGGAGAAATTGCGCATGCTCCGTTAGTCCTGCACCCTGAACTTCAGCACCGCAAGGAGGTGACAGCTATTCCGTGGAAATATCAGAGAGTGATGCTGTTCCTTATCCTTGGTGCTGATCAAATCTGAGAACAAATTCTTGTAGAGTCCTGTTAACCCAGAACACAAGTGTCTATCCATTGTTAAGCACTAACATCACACTACTTAAAATATGGAATAAAATAACACTATTAAAGCATTTTTATCTCTCTGAAACTCTCTCCACTAAGGCACCAAGCTGTACAGGAAAGTAAACTTTTAAGAGCTAAGGTGTCAAATGCAAACAGCCACTCCTGTGGGGTGAAGAGAAAACTTTACCTTTAAGAACCTTCGCTAATGACTGACTAATGAGTCAAAGACTTTAGTAACAAGTCTCCTTCTGCTTCACTCACCCACTCACAAGTTCTTCCTCCTCATCTAACTCCCTGTCTTCCCCGAAAGATACAGGGAATTGTATACCGATGCATCACCCCCAATTGTAGTGTTGAACGCTTAAGAGTCAGAGTTTAGTTTGGATGCGATCCCTGCTCTTAATAAATAAGCAGACTTATGCAAGTTACTTTAGTATCTCGAAGCCTCATTTTCTCCATCTACAAAATGGGTTTAGGTTTTAGTAAGGATTAAATGAGATGTCATATGTAAACTATATAGTACAGTGCCTGGTTAATAGTAGGCGCTCAATAAATGGCTCTTCATACTATTCTAACATATTAATGAGAGCAGCACAAATACTGTGCAGATAAACATCAGTTCCTAATGCTCAAGGTCAGGATTGGTGACCTGGAGGGGTTTTTGGGGAATACACACATCCTGAGAGTAGAATCCAGTGAAGGGAGCAAGTTTTCAGAAGTATAGCTCTAAATAATTCTCCCCATCCCTTCCCTTATTAACTTTTCCTGACTCTGAAAGATAGATTGCACCTGCTCTATTTCACTTGCCTTGACCTTAAAGTGCCTGTAAATCAATGTTTGTAGTACATTTCCAATTAGAAGGCAAAATGTGTGAATATACGTAGCCATTCAAGTAAAAGGCATTTCTTAGCTAGGTAAGAATCTCTGAACTTCACCCCGCCCCATTATCATTCTGGAATATTACAGGAACATTTTTATTTGCAGTTGAAATGTTTATTTTGAAAAGATTGTATTAGAGCTAAAAGAACTTCATTGTCATAGTTTACTATGTTACCTCGACCTTGCAAAGTACTCCTGTTTTCTCTCTCATTAAAAGATGATGTATTTTTCTGTAAGTCTACCTTGAAAAAGCTAATCATTGAGAATTTCTTATTTCACTTCCTATGAGAAAATTTTTACATGAGAATATCAGGAGCAGGGAACCAAAGCAAAGGAAGGTGATGTTGTTGGAGAATGTTTCATATCTGCCAAATTTCTTAGCTCCCCTTTGGACAGAAATGGAAAAATACTATCAAATTAAGGCCTTTCAGATGCCCTTTTTAGACTCCATTAAGTCATGCCATTTAAATATTTTGTTTTAATTCTAGGGATCCCTCAGTGTAGTGCTGTAAGTATGGAACCCCCATACTATTTTACTACTGGATTTAAGGACAACAAAGGAGTATTAACGTAAGAATTACTTGACTCATCATTCATTAAAAATCCCTAAAATTTAATAGCCCTAACATTGATTCTCAGTTACAGACAATGATTTAAAGAGTTTTTCACCATCTGCCAGCAAATACATAATAATGTGTGATTGGTAACATAAGGCGATTTTCTTTGTTATCTAATAAAATAATATTCACCTGTAACTACAACCTCTAATGAGGATCAATAGAAAATACCAGATGTTACAAGATTCAGTCTTGAAAATTAAATATTGTCATTCTTTGCAAAGTTATAATTAAATGTTTGCAAAATTATAACAGATAAATTTGTAATTTGATGAAGAGATCAAAATTATGTTTTATAAGCCCCAAATGTTTACAATACAATCAAGACATTTGTAAATGGCACCTATGTTTAAATTTGAACATTGAATTTTAGTGAAAGGATAAAAAAGGCCAAACTACCATAATAATTACAAAAAATTTCATTTTATTAATAATTTATATACAAATAAATTAGTTTAAAAGGATTATGATACATTTGTACACAAATTTAAATCCTATAAGCTTTTAATATCATCAAAAGTAACTAATCAGATTAATTTTCACAGATCAGCTCCTCAATTTCATCTTCACTATCAGAATCTTCATAAAATGAAATTGTGGCTTGAATTGGAAAATTTTTCAGAAGAGCTTCTGCTTCTTGATATAAGTAATCATAACACTTTGATTTTGGCCAAAATAGTCTGAAAGAAGCAGACAACATAATATGCTTTATTTTTTCACATTCAGAATCCTTATACTCGTGAAATCTTCAAATTTCAAGAGCTCCATATATTTAACAATTGATTTATGCATTTAGACACAGCCTTAAGATAGAGAGTTTAAAAATGGTACTATCACATGGAATCTACTTGTCAAAGTATCAATAACTGGTTGATTATTTTAAATCTTTATCCAAGCTGTAATCAAATTCACACTAAACCCTGTGTAAACATAAGAGCATCATTAGCTTACTTCAGGTGTTATGGATATATTTATTCTTACAAAATACAGAAGAAAGTTTGTGTTCCAATTTCCAAATTCCTTTGGGAAAAAAACTGAGTCCCACCACAACATTAAAAATTTTGATGATAGCCAACTTTATAAAGACGACAATATATTATACACCTTACACAAAGGCAGCAATCACTCCGCTTAAAACTCACAGACTTAGCTCTTAGTTACAGATGTAGCCAAGGTAAGTTTAGAAAAGTACAAAAAGCAATCTTCTTAAAAGTTTGTCTATGCACTCACAACTTGAGGTATAGAAAGGCTACCTCTGACCCTAACTTTGATCTCATCTCCCTTCTCTTTCCCTGTCCAACTAAATTTGGAAACACCATATTGAGATATTGAGAATGATACTGGTTTTATACAAATAATTTACACATAAACATGATTACCTTAGAATTTCAAATCTCTGACAAATATTAATCTTGCCATCTGGTCTTCTATTATTTTTCATCCAAGGAAAAGAAAAGAGGAGGGATAAGGCTGAGTCACCAACTACAGTGCTGTCATTTTAGTGTAAATAGCCCTGTGTACCCATATAATAGAGTGATTCTAACAAAGAGAAAGTACATTATGTTCAGTATATTCCATTTTAAAAGGCAAAAATTTAGGCAATGTATTTTATGTTTTTAGCAAAATGGTAAAAAAAAAATAGTTTATAATTTTGGTGTCTAAATAAGTAACCATCAATAATGCATCCAATATTTTAGTGATCTCTTATGCCAGACATAATTCACAATTCAAAGATGAATAAATCATGTTTCCTACCCTCAAGAAGTTGACAACTGAATAAAAAGAACCAGAAACACACAGTACTACTCAAAATAGAAATTAATAAAAATAAAACTTAAGAGAAGTACAAATATAGTGTTAGAGTAATTCAGAAAAGAAAGAAATTGCTTATATAGGAAACTATTTTTTAATGTGTAACTGGAACTGCCAAACCCAAAGCATGTTGTTTAATTACTATCACACTTCACCCCAGAATTTCTCACTGATCATTTTCTTCAGTGGACTCCATACTTTCCTGAATTCCCCCTGTTCTGAGTGATTCTTCTCAGACTCCTTTGTGGACCTCTCTTTCTCTGTATACAAGTTAGATGTTGGTCTTCCCCCACGGTTTTATCAAGAGTGATCATCTCTCCCTTCTAACTCCCCAGGAAGACCTGACCCACCACCATGATTTCCCTAACTGTTCACTTACCAAAAGCTCCCAAGCCTGTATTTCCACTTAAGACCTTGACTATGGGCCCCTGATCTATATATGCAGCTATCTAATGGACATCTCTGCTTGGATGCTCCACAGGCACATTAAATACCAGAAATGGAAAATTGGACTCACCATCTCGCTCCTCAAATCTGTTTGAAGCCCTAATTTCCATTCTGTTAGTACAGCATTCACCTGGTCATCAGCCAAAAACTTGAGAGCCGTTCTGTCTTTTTACCTCTTCTTCATGGACCATATCCAATACATTATAAGCCTAATCTATTTTATCACCTAAATATTCCCCAAATTCACCCCGTCCTATCCCCACTTCCAATGCCTTAGAACAGCCCCTTATCATTCTTGCCTAAATAATGGCAATAACTTCCAATTTCACTTTTGGTGTTCTAACTAAGCCTATATACCATTTCCTTAGTGATTTTTCTGAAACGTAAATCTGATCACACACCACTCTTCTAGTTAAATCCTTTGAGTAACTCCCAATACCACCTACAGAATAAAGTCCATGGGTTCCCAGCTTCACATACAGAATCAGGACAAAACTCTGTACCAAGGTGTACAAGATCTTGCCTCTGGCTTCCCTGCTGGAATTGCCACAGCTTCACACATTCAAATTTCCAATCCTTGATGCTGGCAGAAGGAGACATGCTGTTCCATGACCCTGTATCTCTTTTCCTATGCTATTTCTTCTGACCCCACCTCTCCCACCTACCATCCATCTGGCTAACTTCAAGACTCAGCCAGGTATCCACAACCTATGATACACACTTCCCTGACCCTTCCTCACTCCCTCTGGCAGAGTTAGGCACTTCATGCCTTGTACATACTTGTAACAGTGACCAGACGAAGCTCTATTACACCTGCCACAGGGTTGTGATTCTTTTTTTCCTGTGTCCTTCACCAGCGCTAACACAGGGCAGGAAATCAATCAACATGTATTGACTACTATGTGCTATTTATAAACACATATGCATTTCACAAACATCATATAGCTCTTTATCTAACAGCTCTCTGAAGCAGGAAAACTGCAAAATTAACCTTTCACCTGAATAAAAGCTACAAAGAATCTTACAGAAAGGTGGACTCCCTGTGGCTAGGAACAGTAAACTAGCTCCTCATTGTTAGGTCAAATAACTTTGATCCCTTTTTATGATCCTTAGTAATGTTTGGGATTTTCATCACATTTCCGTTTTCTCTTACATGTCAAATTCGATTTGTTTGATTTGTTGTAAAACTACAACTGTGAACACCATTGTTCCTTCTGGTTTGCAAGAGAATAAGAATATACATGCTCTGCCTGGCGTGAAGTCGATTTCATTCGGACTTTTGGCATTTAAAAAAAAAACACAAATAACAAAAACCTGTTTCGCAGGGACAAGACGTCACCGTTCCACTTTTACTATACCATCCACTTTCCTTCTTCATAATATATTCTGTAAGCGTTTACGGAGTGTGCACTAACTAACAGTTCTTTTAGGTGAGAGCGTGGGCTCCTATGTTTTTCACTTCGACGAGTAAAGGACCCCTGGACTGGGGAGATAAAGCAACCTTGAGATAGATTTTTCCAAGAGAGAGAAACTGCAGGACTAGCCGCTGAGCTGGGCTGTGTGATGCCGCCGGCTCTCCCCTGGGGCTGGAGAAGCAGGAGACCTTCGGTGAGGCCTGTCACTCACCTGACTGGGTGTCTGTATCGGCAAAGCTTTCCTGAGGCTTCGATCATTCCGGGGCCACCGGGCATCTAGGGACGTAAGGAGATGAATCGTAGTTATCACTTACCTTCTAGAAACTGGGAACTGGAAATGCGCGCGACCGAGCGTCCCTCGAGCCCGCAGGGAATGTGACCCCTGGGCTCTCAGCAGCCTCGCTCAAGGTCCGATCCGTGTGTACCAATTGCTCTGGAGGACACACTCGCCGCATCAGTACCGACAGGGCCACCGGCAGGAGCGATCTTAAGCGAAGGGCAGGCCGGGCGCGTGTCTCCCTCGGGCCCGGCGTCCCCAACCCCGGTCGGGCATCTGCGCCCCTCGGAGGCGCGGCCCGCCACGCGCGGCTCACTCACCGCCTCCGCGGCGCGGTGCGGCGCCTCCTCCTCCTTCTCCGCTCCGGCGTCAACCCATGGTCTCCAGAAGCCTGCGGATCTGCGGGGTGGGGAGCACAAGGCGCGCGGAGGAGACGTGAGCCCACACCCGCGAGAACCGACCGCAGCCGAGCGCGGGCCTGGGGTCTGTGGGGGGCGGAGAGCGGAGGGGAGGAGCCGGGGGGGCGCGGGCGGGAGGGATGGGGTGGGGGGGCGCAGGGCGGGGCCGAGGCGCGATACCCGGAGTCCGCGCCCCCGCGCCGCGTCGGGCCGTCGGGGGCCGCGGGCAGCAGGCGGCGGCAGCGCGCGCCCTCCCCGGCTGCGCGCTCCGGGCGCTCTGCGGTCTCCATGGCGCGGGCCCGGCGGAAGGCCGCTGCCAGCTCACCGGCAAGCCTGGCCCTTCCACCCGCCAGGCCCGAGACCCGACGCTTATATAGCCCCCGCGGCCTGCTGCATATTTAGAGGTTCGCTCCCTCTCCGCCCCTCTCGGCCCCGCGAGCCGCATAAACAAAAAGGCTGCGCGTGAAGGCACAACGGGCTGAATCCCGGGTGTGAACGCGTGGAACTCCCAAATGGCCCGGAGAGGGGTTTTGTCGAGCGAGTGTTAATCGCTCTTTGACACATGGCTGAGGGGGGAAAAACAACATTCGCCCGAGCAGCCAATTTCCAAGTGAAGAGGCTAGGAGGGGATAAAATTAAGCGATTCTACACGTTTTGTGTATTTCTGCAAAAAGGCCAAGTGGCTGGTAATTGCTTGACTCGCCCAAGTCTCACGGCTTTTTGGCCTTTGGCAAATGCAACTGGTTCTGCATCCCGTAATCTAAAAGCTGGGATGCAGAGTAAATTGGCCTTAACTCTTTCTGGCACAATACAAGATGAGTGAGTGAATGGACTCCTTATGAAAAGAGTATCGGGTTGTTTTTAATGTATTGACAGACTAGGTTCACACATCTGCCTATTATTATTTGAAGATAAAAAAATTCATAAGAGGTGAATTGTAAAAGACTGAATGTGCCCCCCAAGAGGGCCAGAGACTGAAGTCGTGTGATTTGGGCGTAAAGCTCTATATTATCTTCTCATATCTTTGTGATTTTTCCCCAACACCTAGTCAGCGTCCCCGGAAGATGAATCTTGAGTTTCATCTATACAGTTCTGTCACTCCGTGGCATTTTGTCAGTCAATGATAATTAGGAAACTCTTTTGTGAGGGAAGAGTATGTGTAGAATGATAATGAAATCTTGAAAAGTTATGATATGTGATAATTTAGTCAACCTCTCTGGGCCCCTGCTTCTCTTGTTTAAGTTATCCCTACAGAGGTCCATTAAACTTGACAAAAAGTGTTATGTTTCTAAGGAAAGATGATATATAAAAGTCATAATTTTTTTCAAAATATTTTAAATAATAGAGCTGAACTTCCTCTTAGAAGTTGTAAACTTTGACTGTAAGCTATAGCGTCTCTGCTATTCATTTACCGCATAGGAAAATAATCCATCTAATTAGTGCTTAAGGGCCTATAATGATCTACCTGTCAGGAGGTAAGATATGGTTTGCTTCAGATAATAAAATCAGTAATGACAGGTACCTGATGCATGTCTCAGTGCCCTAGAATTATTGTTAGGCTAAATAGAGAATGCTTGCTACAGTGCCTAACACGGAGTAAGCTCTCAACACATTTTAAGCTATTTAAAAAATATAAGCCCTTAACAGATGTTAAGCTACCTGATGAAATGACTTATCATTTCAGTTCTGTAAACATCTTTTGAAATGTCTGTAATGTGCCTTGAACTGTACTTTCCAGATAAAATGGTGAATAAGATATTCCCCCTATCCTCAGGAGGATTACAGTCATTACTATCTATGGCCGTCACAAGGCAAAGGTTTTTAAAAAGTGCCGTATTCAGTAACAAAACCACATTTTTAAGCAGAGAAGTGACACAAGGAAAGGAATTGATAAGCCTATTTGAGACAACTAGGAAAGCCTTCTTAGAGTAAATGAAACCTAAATTGGAATTTCTAGAAGGATCAGTCAAAAAATAGTATAGTCTGTGTGTCTGTGGTGCAGGAGCAGAAGGAGAAGAAAGGGTCCTTCTAGGTGTTAGGTGTTGCTGCAGCAGAGATGCGGCTGAGGAGATAGAAAGTGCTTGGACTATTAAGAGCTTAATATGCCGTGATAAAGCATTTTGGCTTTTTATGTAAGCTCTAGTGAAAGACTGTAAGCAGGAGAGAAGAAGGGTCAAAGTCTGCATCTTATAAAAATTACTCTGGCAGCCATATGGAAGTTGGATTTAGGGAAGGCTGATACTGGAAACAAGGAGATCATTTACAGTCACTGCAGTAGTTCAGGTGAGAGATTATGAGAAGATGTATAGTAAGGATGGAAATAAGAATATATTTGAGGGATACTTGGGAAATAGAATCTACAGAACTACCTGAATCGTAAAATGTGAGTGGACATGAAAGTGGAGTCTAGATATGCTCCCAGGTTTCTAGCCTGGTTAAGTGGGTAGATGGTGATGGCTCAAAGACAAGGAAAACAAGGAATATAGGAGGGAGAGCAGATGAGATGCTTTTATGTTGTTTGATTGTGTTAATAGTGCACAGGGAAAAAATAATGAATTTGGTTTTGGATCATGAGTCAGTCAGGTCGGGCTGGGCTATATGGCAATAAGAAATAACTTCAAAATCTCACAGGCTTCAAATCATAGAGGTTTATTTTTCACTCATGCTGTATGTCCATTTTATGGTTGGTGGGAGACCTGTTCCACATCATCTTCACATAAGGATACAAGCTCACGGAGCCTCTTTCCTCTGCAAGGTTGCCAGCTGTCATAGCAGGAGGAAGGGAAGAAAATTATGTGTGCCAGTTTTTTTTTCTTTTTGTGAGGAAGATCAGCCCTGAGCTAACATCTGCCAATCCTCCTCTTTTTTTTTCTTGCTAAGGAAGACTGGCCCTGGGCTAACATCCATGCCCATCTTCCTCCACTTTATATGGGGCGCAGCCAGAGCATGGCTTGACAAGCGGTGCGTTGGTTCGTGCCCGGGACCAAAACCGGCAAAGCCCAGGCTGCTGTAGCGGAGCGCGCGCACTTAACCGCTTGCACCACCGGGCCAGCCCCTGTGTGCGTTTTCAAAGGCTTCTGCCTAGAAGTGATACGCATCACCTTCAATACGTTTCATTGGCCAAAACAAGTTATATGACGCACCTAATTTCAAAGGATCAGGGAAGTACAATTCCACCATGTGTCTAGAAAGAGAAGAAACAGAAATAAACAGCATATAAGATACCACAGTCTGCCCTTCTGGCTACTAAATATTCAGTTAACTTTCCTTCTTGCATGTAAAATACAGTCACCCCAAAGAAAGGAATGCAGAAGAGATCTAAATGATTTTAGAAGGCTTAGTAACATGTAGGTAGAGAAGATATCCAGGGGACAACCAGAGATACGAGATCTGGAGTTCAGTAGAGACTTTAGGGGTAAGGATTTAAGTGTGGGGGTCAGAAGAAGTGGTAACTAAAATAATAGGAGTTGGTTGGTTTTCCCAGAGAAATTTTGTAGCTTCAGAACAGGACCAAGGACAGAGCCCTGAGGAGCAACATTTGAGATGAGAGGGTATGCAAAAAAAATAAATAAATAAAAGCTCTTACTGACAAGGATTGGTGCAGTTGGTAGAAGGTGCGTTTGTGGAGCAGGTGTGGGGGAAACGTGGGATGAAAGAATTCCAACAAGGAAGGAAGGCTCCAGGCATTAAGTGCCACCAGGGAGTCAAACAAGATAAGGACATGTGTTAATTAAATGTGGCAATTAAGGAGTTATAAGTGACTTTAAAACAACATCTTGAGTGTATGAGGATGGAAGCTTTTTTACAGTGAGTTGAGCTGTAGAGGTGAAGAAATAAAAACAGCGAGATGAGGCTTCTCTTTGGAGAGGAGAAAAGAGAGATGGGGAATGCTGGGTCAGTAGAGAGGTTTTGTTTTCAGGGTGCAAGAGATAGGAGAATGTTTATAAGATGAAGAGAGCAGGCATGAGAATAGAAGCCTCTAGAGAGAGGCTCATGGTCCCCTAGGAGGAATGAAAAACTGAGATCAATAGTCCTGGGGAGGATTTTCATGTAGTTGGAGAGTGTGTATCAGTAAGGACGGTAATCCAGGTCTGGGAATACTCGAGAGACAAGTTTAATCAAGGTGAATAGATCTGGTGTGGGGAAGGAGGGTTGTGGTATGATGATAAGACATAAATCTGAGAAAACATCAATTGTCGTAAAATTGTGAAAAAAGAATGCATTACTAGAAGGAAAATGGGAGAACCAATTAATAAAAATATGGCAAGATTTATACTTGACCAAATTTAAGTAAACTGAGAAATAGAAATATGGATTATTAGAGCTAGAAGATTCTAAATCTTCCATTTTTACATTTATTCCATTTATGCCACCTGTTTGTATAGATGTTGAAGCTGATTTCCAGTGTGGCCGAGGCCAATATAGCTTATCCTTGTTACATTTTAAATTTATTTTAGACTTCTATGAGTCCCACTAGTGCATTTAAAATATGTGCTTTTTAAAATTGAGATATAATTGACATATTATATTAGTTTCAGGTATACAAAATAATGATTCAGTATATGTATATATTGTGAAATGATCATCACGCTATGTCTAGCTAACATCTATTACCATGTATAGTTATAAATTTTTTTCTAGTGATGAGAACTTTTAAGATCTACTCTCTTGGCAACTTTCAAATATACAATACAATATTATTAACTGTGGTGACCAGGCTGTACATTACATCCCTAGGACTTATAGCTGGAAGTTTGCACCTTTTGACCACCTTCAGCCATTTTGCCCACCCCCGCTCCTGCATCTCTCGAGCAACCACCATTCTGTTCTCTGCATCTAGGAGTTTGGTGGGGGTTTTTTTAGATTCCACAAATAAGTGAGATCATACAGTATTTGTCTTTCTCTGACTTATTTCATTTAGCATAATGCCCTCAAGGTACATCCATGTTGTCACAAATGGCAGGATTTCCTTCTTTTTATGGTTGAATAATATTCCATTTTGTATATATACCACATCTTCTTTATTCATTCATCCATCAGTGGACACTTAGGTTGCTTCCATGTTTTGGCTATTATAAATAATGCTGCAATGAACGTGGGAGTGCAGATGTCTCTTCAATATTCTGTTTTCATTTCCTTTGGATAAATACCCAGCAGTGGAATTGCTGAGTCATATGGTAGTCCTATTTTTTGAGGAACTTCCATACTTTTTTCCACAGTGGCTGTACCAATTTGCATTTGCACCAACAGTACATCAGGGTCCCTTTTCTCTACATCTTCATCAATATTTGTATTTCTTGTCTTTTTGATAATAGCCATTCTAACAGGTGTGAGGTGATATCTCATTGTGGTTTTTATTTGCATTTCCTTGATAATTAGTGACGTTGAGCACTTTTTCATGTACCTGTTGGCCATCTGTATGTCTTTGGAAAAATGTCTATTCAGAACCTCTGCCCTTTAATTGGATTGTTTGTTTTTTACTATTGAGTTATATGAATTCTGTCTGTATTTTAAGTATTAGCCCCTTATCAGAAATCTGATTTGCAAATATTTTCTCCCATTCAGTAGGATGCCTTTTCATTATGTTGATGGTTTCCTTTGCTGTGCAGAAACTTTTTAGTTAGATGTAGTCCCAGTTGTTTATTTTTGCTTTTGTTGCTTTTGCTTTTGGTGTCAAACCCAAAAATCATTTCAAAAACTGATGTCAAGGAGTTTACCGCCTGTGTATTCTTCTAGGACTTTTATGGTTTTAGGTCTTACATTCAAGTCTTTAATTGATTTTGAGTTGATTTTTGTGTGTAGTGTAAGATACTGGTCCAGTTTCATTCTTTTGCATGTGGCTGTCCAATTTTCCCAGCACCATTTATTGAAGGGACTGTCATTTCTCGTTTGTATATTTTTGGCTCCTTTGTTGTAAATTAATTGATGGTATACGCCTGGGTTTGTTTCTGGGCTCTCTATTCTGTCCATTGGTCTATGTGTCTGTTCTTATGCCAGTACCATACTGTTTTGATTACTGTAGCTTTGTGATATAGTTTGAAATCAGGGAGTGTGATGCCTCCAGCTTTGTTCTTCTTTCTCAAGATTGCTTTGGCTACTTCGGGTCTATTGTGGTTCCATACAAATTTTAGAATTGTTCTATTTCTGTGAGATATGCCATTGGAATTTTGATAGGGATTACATTGACTCTTTAGATTGCTTTGGATAGTATGGACATTTTGGCAATATTAATTCTTCTAATCCGTGAACACAGAATATCTTCTAGTCATGTCTTATAGTTTTCAGTGTACAGGTCTTTCACCTCCTTGGTTAAATTTATTCCTAGGTATTTTATTCTTTTTGATGCAATTGTAAATGGGATTGTTTTCTTAATTTCTCTTTCTGATAGCTTGTTATTAGTGTATAGACATGCAAATGATTTTTGTATATTAATTTTGTATCTTGCAACTTTACTGAATTTGTTTATTATTTCTAACATTTTTTGGTGGAGTCCTTAGGGTTTTCTATATATAACATTATGTCATCTGCAAATAGAGACAGTTTTGCTTCTTCATTTCTGACTTGGATGCCTTTTATTTCTTTTTCTTGCCTAATTGCTCTGGCTAGGATTTCCAATATTGTGTTGCATAAAAGTGGTGAGAGTGGGCATTCTTCTCTTGTTCCTGATCTGAGAGGAAAAGACTTAAACTTTTCACTGTTGAGTATGATGTTAGCCGTGGGCTTGTCATTTGTGGCCTTCATTATGTTGAGGTACATTTCCTCTATATCCACTTTGTTGAGAGTTTTTATCATAAATTGATGTTTAATTTTGTCAGATGCTTTCTCTGCGTCTATTGAGATGATCCTGTGATTTTTATTCTTCATTTTGTTAATGAGGTGTATCACATTGATTAATTTGTGGCTGTTGAACCATCCTTGCATCCCTGAAATAAAACCCCTTTGATCATGGTGTATGATCATTTTAATGTATTGTTGAATTCAGTTTGATAGTGTTTTGTTGAGGATTTTCGCATCTATGTTCATCAGGAATATTAGCCTGTAATTTTCTTTTTCTTGTAGTGTTCTTGTCTGGTTTTGATATCTGGGTAATGCTGGCCTTGTAAAATGAGTTTAGAAGCATTCTCTCCTCTTCTGTTTTTTGGAAGAGTTTGAGAAGAATTGGTATTAATTTTTCTTTAATTGTTTGGTAGAATTCACCACTAAAGCCATCTGGTCCTGGACCTTTGTTTTTTGGGAGGCTTTTGATTAATGATTCAATCTCCTTAACAGAAATCAGTCTGTTCAGATTTTCTATTTCTTCATGATTCAGTCTTGGTGAGTTTTATGTTTCTAGGAATTTATCTATTTCTATGATATGTGCTTTATATAACATATCAACACACTTTTCATAACACATCAATGAGGTAGACAAATCTACTTAATCTATTAAGATTAAGAATATTAAAAACTTTATTCATTCAACAAGTGTTTCTTAAATACTTACTATGTGCCAGGCACTGTTCTAGGAGCTTGGGATATGTCAGTGAACAAAACAGACAAAACTCCCTACCTTCATGGAACTTACATTCTAACAGACATCTGAGCCACTAACTTTTATATTTTACTAAAAGCAAGTATTGTAAATCCAGCTTATACATGGTGCATGTGTACCTAACATGGTTTTTTTTTAATCTTTGGATTTTTGCATGACTATAAGATGATGGAAAGGAAGTGTACCCTGGAGAAAGGGTGGTAGGTGATAGTCCCTGAGGAGGAAGCATGGAAAAGATCAAGACCACAAAAAACAATGAATATGTTCTTCTCTATTATTAAGAAAATAATAACCAATAAAAGAAAAATTAGAGCTTGAACTAGGTTCCTGTTTTGAATGTGACCTGTTGCTGCCCCACTCTTTTTGATGGACAGGATCACCTCAACTGGGGTATGACTTATTCTCCACTTAGAGACTGAGGTGAGAAACAGAAGTGTGAAAGAATGAGGGGAATATAATGACTCACAGCTGCTGTTGCCACCATGAGCCTTCTGAATAATGCCAGTTTTCCTTGTACAAAAGCAGGGATGGCCTCAGTTCGTACACATCCCCTTTTATCCGTGATTTTATGAATATTATTTAAGGAAAACTATACTATATGCCTAATTAGCTAGACTCTTTTTAAAAAGATTGTACATACAAAATGTGCTCCATTGTAGAAAAATTATTCATTTGTGTCTGCCAACAGCGTCAAATTTATTAGGATTTTTACTATTTTATTTCAATTATATAATTATGCTTTCATGCAGAAAAGTTGTGAAAAATCCAGTACAAAACCCTAAACATAATATGTACGAGGGATCTTTTTGGAGTGATGGAAATGTTCTAAAATTGGATTGTGGTGGTGGTTGCACAACTCTGTAATTTACTAAATGTCATTAACTTGTACAGTTAAAATAGATGAATTTTATGGTGTGCAAAGTATAGCTCAATATAAAAACTTTAAATATGATATTAAAGGATTCTTAACCATACTCAGTCTAGGCTTGAAGAACTAAACACTGGGCTGACCCGTGGCCTAGCAGTTAAGTGTGCGAGCTCTGCTGCTGGTGGGCCAGGTTCGGATCCCGGGCGCGCACGGATGCACCGCTTGTCAGGCCATGCTGCGGCAAGTAGAGGAAGATGGGCACAGATGTTAGCCCAGGGCCAGTATTCCTCAGCAAAAAAGAGGAGGATAGGCATGGATGTTTGCTCAGGGCTGATCTTGCTAAAAAAAAAAAAAGAACTAAACACTGCTGACAGAATCAAGCCTATTTAAAATAGGCAGGTTTTTTTATGATTTGCAGGTTCTTAAAAACATGTATCTTTGGTAGAAAAAGTGATTGTTATCGTTTCTACTATAACTTTAGAATTTGTTTTAAAGCATACATTGTATGTACACTGGTGTCTGGGCAGTTCTAGGTAGTTTTACTGCACTGTAGTCTCCCCAAGGCTCCACGTGGACATTCTGATTCCTGGCAATCAGAGCAAGTTCTTTAGAAAAGATTGTATTGGGTCTGCAGTAGGGACCTAGGCCTCCGAACCCTCGAGTGCAGCGACAAACTATCTGTCAGGTCTTTGTCAGTAAAGTCTCCACTATTACCCGGGACCTCACACTGAAGCCCTTATAAAAGGAGCACTCGAATCACCCAAACTTGAGATTGACCCAAAGAACAAGCAAGAGTGTTCAAGTGACTAGGAATTTTATTTTGCATTATCAGAAAGCTAAACGTATAAGCTTACTAGTAAGCTAAAATACTCTTCTTCTCCTTACAATTAGGTGGGACTTTCTGTGGTCAACATTTTATGCCAAAAAAATCTCATTTGAGATAGTTGATTTAATAGAAGTCTTTTTTCAGTTTGAGGACCAGATTCTTAGTGAAAGGTGGCATTTCCAAGCTTCAGGCATTTGAGAATCTTCCCAGGTTTAACAGAAAGAAAACAATTGTGGTAAAAACTGACTTAGAACTGAGCAGAGCTAGCATGTGTTGTTTTAAACCGAGAAGGTGCTCACAGATGGCTCAGAGAGAGATTTAGCAAGTCTGTGCTAATCACACTCATACATGGGAATATCTCCATTGAAAACAGCCAGATTTCGTTGTTCCCCTCAAGTAACTTTCTTACTTGGTTAATAACAAATATAAAGTCTAATTTTTAATGGCCTAAAATATTCTATGCTTTATATTATAGTTACAGTTGGATGCATATTATTAAAACCACAATGAGAGTTCATGAGACATGGTTCCATTTCAAAGTATATTGAAGATAAAAAATATTGGCAGAAGTTTTGGACAAAGAAACTATTGTGAGTTCTTGATGGCTTCACTTTGAGACATTCCTAAACCTCTGAGTTAGCCCCAAATAGGTTTACTTGTCATACCTAAATCATATAAAATAAAAATACAGTATATAAAAAATGTATCCATTTGACAGAAAAAGAGATTGATCTGTCCCATTATAAGACTATATTTTACCATATCTAACACCTTCTGTTAAATGTCCATTAACTATACAATTTTGATATCTTATATTATTAAATATCAATGGCCAAAATATGATAAACACCAAGACGTAGTTTTAAATTTTGCTTTCAGAATACGACATAAAATAGATGATTCTGAAAAGAAAACTAGATTCAATTAAATATTTATTGATTAGCCACTACATGCCAGGCGCTGTATTAAGCTTTGAGGATACAGCACAGAAGAAGACCAACATGTTTTCCAGTTCTCATAGTGCTTATATTCTAGTCAGGAAACAGAAAATAAACAAATACACAAAGGACGTTGTTATAGATTTGCAAGAGTACTATGGATAGAATTAGAAGAATGACTGAATACAACGTAATTGGAGAGGCCTCTTTTAAACAGGGTGGTCCGGGAAGGCCTCTGAGAGGTGACATTTAAGGTGAAACTTGAAGGAAAAAAGAGGACCATTTCCTAAATGATCTGTAAATCATTCCTGCCGTAGCCAGACCATACAAAATCATAAGAAGATGTCTACCTGACCTGGTTGGCTCAGACTGTTAGTGGGAAACCAGGCAGCTGGTGTGTGGGTTGTTCCAGAGAAGGACATATTGAATAATATTTTTCTGTATTTGTTTCTGACTTTTATTAATTACTTAGATTAGAGAATTTCTTGGGCTATAGAATGAAATTTATATTCTTTAAATATGTAAATGACTCCCTGTTTAATGGGGAGGCAAATTTTAACTGACAGTTTTAATTTTCAAAAGTATGATACTATAATATGTCAGCAACAACTTGTATATGATAATTTAAGTAAGAAAACAAAAATGTAGTAGTATGAGGTTGAGTAGAATTGACTTTTTGTTATTATTGAATTAAATATATATGGGGATTTATAGAAGACTACGAGTTAAGAATGAACTATCAATGAAGATTTAAGAAAATGAAAATTTGCATATCTTTAATGCTGCTAGGCATTCATTAGGCTCTCAATGACTACTAATTAATTGAAAGAAAGAAAATAGGTAAGTGTGATCTTTATAAAACTTCTCTGAATTTTATCCATTATCCTGTAATAGTCTTGGTTATTACAATGAGACATTTCAGTTGCTGTGAGTGTGCAAGAACCTACAGGTTCCCTATCCAATAGCTATTCCTAACCTCCTCCTATTCTTGCCAAAAGAACTCCAATTTTGTGCAGATATCAAGAAGTCAAGTGCTTTTGGAAAAGCTAGGTCCTTCTTCAACCACAAAGAGAAAATTATGATTAGGCTAAGCCAATCATGATAACCTTATTCCTCTTGCCAGTGATTGGTTTGAGCAGTCATGTGATCCAATTCTGACCAATGGTATTTGAAAAGGAGTTAGTGTTAGGATGGCAAGGTGGCTCTAGGAAAAGGCTTTCTTGCTGCCTAAAAGAAAAACAAGGGAGGAAACACACCACTCCTCCATGTTCTACCTCTCGGTCTTATATTCACTTTTGATGTCAGGATTTGGGAATAATGAAAGCTTATGTGAGCCAAGATCCTGAAACTAGCAGGTTGGAAGGATGGAAAGATCCTGGAACATTTTGATGCTGATGAGCCTATCAAATAGCCATCTGTGGAAACATCCAACATCTGGACTTCTTATATGAGAATATGAATTTTCTTATTTTAATTTTAGCCTCTTTTAGGTGAGTTTTAGTTATTTGCAGCTATATGTATCTTCATTCAGTGACTAGCTCCATTCTCAGGTAGTATTCAATAGATTAACTAAACATACTCTTTTGAAATCCAAATATGCAGTTGATTGGGTATTTCAATATAATAGGTCCAATTACTTTTCCCAACAATGGGATGAGTTTTCATAATGCCATGTTCCTTGTGTAGGTAATACAAATTATCATTATCTCATTAATCTTTAAAATCTTCATTGTAGAGAAAATGCTTTGAAAAATTAAACTGAAATTTATCAAGCAGGGTGTTATCTGAGACTTTTAGTCTCAGGACCCCTTTAAACTCTTAAAAATTATTGAGGGATAATTATTTCAAAACAAAACATTAAAACAAATATTATTGAGGGCCCCCAAAGATTATATCTATCAATATTTACCATATTAAAAATTAAAACTGAGAAAATTTTAAATTATATATGCTTACAAATTCCTTTAAAATCACAATTACCCATTGCATATTAACATAAAATGTGTATTTGAATAAAATATAACTATATTTCCCAGAACTCATTTCTTTTGCAAATCTCTTTAATGTCTGACTTTATAGAAGAGGATTGGATTCTCATGTCTGCTCTGCATTCAGTCTGTTGCAATGTTGTCTTGGTTAAAGTGCATGGAGAAAATCCGGTCTCAAACATATGTTTGGAAAAGGAAGCATTTTGTGGACCCCTTAACCGCATTCTGGAGATTGCCCAGGAGTCCTGTACACTTAACGAACCACTGATTTAAGATAACATACTTAGAGTACACTGACAAGACTTTGAGAAGTCATGTTGTTTTGTTTTCCATCATTGGATAGTCACAAGCAAACACTGGCAGATTAGAAGAGTTAGATCCAATCCTTCATCTCCTGGGGAAAATTTCACTCTCCATAATCATAATAAATGTAGCTGGCTCATTCTATTAAGCAACAAATCTTTCTTATCTTTAAAAATTACTGAAAGCATATTCAGCAGAAGACTGAAATGAGAAGACATGAGCTCAGAACTAATTGTGAAATGCTATATCTGGTAGTTACTAGTGTTCTCCAGTAATTCTGGGAGGCTCATCCTGGGTTCGTAGCAGGGAGCACTTCCTGCCTGCCCCTTGAAGTCAGTTGTGGCCATGTGACTTCTTTAGCCAAGGATATATGAGTGGAAGTGATATGTCTCATTTCTGAATGGAAGCCTCAAGAAGAAATGGGGAATTTGTCATGTTCCTTTCCCCACTTGTCTAGATCGAGGAGATTCCATCAGCCTGAATAAGGAAGATATGGAGCAGGGCTCCCTCCTGATCAAAAGTATACCTTTGTGGTTTTAAACTAGTGAGAGTTTGGAGTTGTTTGTTTCTGTGGCATGACTCAGCCTGTACTGCCTGATTCACTTTCCGTTGTGATCCATTAATGAAGAATGCCATGGAAGAAAACAGTATAATCATAAAATTATCTCTGTAATTTTAACAAGCTGGAAGACCAGATAAGGGTTATATTTCTTTTGATCAAAAGTTTATAGGGAAAGAAATATATTTAATGTGATCTTTGAAGCAAATTATAATGATCAAACAATTCCAAATTAGGATGATTACCTAGTGTTGTTGTAGGCAACATTTTGGAGTTGTTTTGTAAAAAAGAATCTTCATTCATTCTAAAAATATTCATCAGCTGAAGCTGTGTGAAGACTCTGCTAGGCTCTAGAGAGATACATTGATGAGATCCACCCTCATGGAGTGACCCATCTCCTGAAAACCTCGTAGAAATTATGAATCTAAGTCAGACCTTAGCCCCTTATTGTTTTTTAAATACAATTTGTTTTATGATACATAATAGAAACTCAAATTATCATTGACTTAAAATGAAAGTTTATTTTTCTCTCATATAAAATAGTCTACCAGGTAGACACTCCGGGGTTGGTATGACAGTTCTTTTTCATCAAGGACCCACTCAGTTTCCTTCTTTCTCTCTGTTCCACCATCCCTAGGATATAGACCTTGTGTTTGTTGCTCAAGATAGCTGCTAGAGATCCAGGCATCACATCTACACTCCAGATGATATAATGGTAGAAGAGACAAAGAAGAAGGGTAAAAGAGACTGTGACTGATGTCTTTTAAAGAAGTGTCTTGGAAGTTGCCATATAACTTTTCTGTTTAGACTCTTTGGTCAGAATTTAGCCACATAGCCATGCCTAGCTACAAAGAAAGGTGGGAAATATAGCCTTTATTGTGAGCAACTCTATCCCTACCAAAAATCAGGGAGTTTGTTACCAAGGAAGAATGAATATTAAGGTGGCAACTAGCAGTTTAAGCCACACTGTTCTATAGCAGGTACTACTGAAAACGACTTGTGAGGAATTTTATCAGAAGACTGTTTCATAAAGTAGCTGATTCCCTCCTTCATACTTACAGGTTCATTCAGTTGGTGCTGGAAGTCTGGAGCTGTCTTGCCTTTGATCATAGCACTGGGTGTGGTTTGAAAGCAAGTTTTCTCTAAATTTGGAAAGGTGAGATGACAGGATAAATTGGTCTACTGGGATCATCCTTAATCATCAAACACCACCTGAAGAAGATTATATCTAGGAGGCAATTTTTGGCCATGGTATATTTATTTTTTATAACTTTTAATATCATATCATTTCAAACTTATGAAAAGGATGTAAGGGCTCCTATATGCCCTTTACCCAGGCTCACCCGTTGTTAAACATTTTGCCCCGCTTGGTTTATTGTTCTCTCTACCTGTCTATATATATATATATGTTTTTTCCCAATTATTTAAGACTAAGTTGAAAATATCATGCCCCTTTACCTCTAAATACTCTAGAGCGTATCTCCTAAAGTCAAGGGCAATTTCTTTCATAACCATAGCACAATTAAAAAGTCAGGAAATTCTACATTGATACAATGACTATGATCTAATCCCCAGTCACCATTACATGTCACCAATTGTCCCAACAATGCCTTTTATGCCTTTTTTCTTTTCCTAGCCCAGGATCCAATCCAGGATCATGTACTGAATTTAGTTACAAGTCCTTTTAGTCCCCTTTAATCTATGAGAGTCCCTCAGCCTTTCTTTGCCTTTCATGACCTGAACTATTTTTTTTTTTTTCTGGTGAGGAAGATCAGCCCTGAGCTAACATCTGTTGCCAATCCTCTTCTGTTTGCTGAGGAAGATTGGCCCTGGGCTAACATCCGTGCCCATCTTCTTCTACTTTATATGTGGGATGCCTGCCACAGCATGGCCTGATAAGCAGTGTATATGTCCACAGCCGGGATCCCAACCTGCGAACCCCAGGCCGCCGAAGTGGAGTGCGCGAACTTACCCACCATGCCACCGGGCTGGCCCCCCTGAACATTTTTTAAGAGCACTGACCAATTATTTTGTAGAATGTTCCACAGTTTGATGTTCCCTGGTGTTTCCTCATGATTAATTCAGGTTATGCAAATTTGGGAGAAATACTTCAGCAGTAATGTTCTATCTTTTTCATGGCATTTTAACAGGTGGTACATAAAAGTGGCTGTGTCCCATTACTAGTCGTACTACCTTTAATCTCTTGCTTTAAGGTAGTGTCTGCCAAATTTCTCCACTGTGAAGTTATTTTCCCTTTGTAATTATTAAGTAGTTATGGGGAGATACTTTGAATCTATATAAATATCCTGTTTTTCACCAAATGCTCACTACTAGTTTTAGCATCCATTGATGATTCTTGCCTCAATCAATTACTATGATGATGGTTTCAAAATGATGACTTTATAGCTTCATCATTTCTTCTACATGCATTAGTTGGTATCCTAGGCCATATTACTTTGATTAAAAAAAAAGTCCAGGGATTCTATCATTCAGAAATCTGTTTGATATTTAAGTCTGTGGGCATGGAAAAGAATAAAGCACTCTGTGATTTTGTAAATGAAGTGTCTTAGTCAGTTCAGACTTCTATAACAAATTACCATAGACTGAGTGGCTTATAAACAACAGAAATTCATTTCTCACAGTTCTGGAGGCTGGAAGTTCAAGATCAGGGTGCCAGCATGGTTGGTTCTGGCAAACACCTTCTTCTAGGTTACAGACTGCCATCTTCTTGTACCCGCACATGGAGGAAAGGGCTAGAGAGCTCTCAAGGGCCTTTTATAAGGGCACTAATTCCATTCATGAGGGTTCCACCCTCATGACCTAATTACCTCCCAAAGAGCCCACCTCCTAACACTATCACATTGAGGGTTAGAATTTCAACATATGAATTTTGAGGGGACGCAAACATACAGTCAATAATATGAGGTGCAGTGGGGTATAAATAGGGAACAATAGAAGGAACCCCAGAAAAGTCGTTCTTTCTAATACATCCCTCCTACTGTGCATGCATTGGGTCTGGAGCTGGTCCCCCGAAAGTGACCTTCTCTTGGGGACTAAAAGCAAAATCAATTGGTGTTTTAGCCATGACAGGTAAGACTATGCTGCATTAACAAATATATCCCAGATTTCAGTGGCTTAAACTTAGTAAAAGTTTCTCGCTTATGCCAAAGTCTGATGCAGATGCTTCTCATCCCGCAGCTTTCTAGGGCAGGTGTCCTCCAAGTTCTTTCCATCCTGTCCATTGACCGTCTTCATACTTATAATCCCCAGGGTGCAGTGAAACAGAAAGCAGGATCAAGTGTAGATGATTTCTTATTTTCCAGGCTTGGAAGTGGCACTCGCTACTTCTATCCACATCCCCTTGGCCAGAACCAGTCCCACGGTTGCACCTACATGCTGGGGCTGGAGAATATAGATCCCTCGTGTGCCCAGGAGGAAAAGGAAATGCCTCGGGGAGCCTAAGGAGAGTCTCTGCCACATCTGGAGGGAGGTTCTTGCTCAGTGAGAGCTGGGCGATCACAGAAGACAACCCACCTCCCTCTTCAGGTCCACTCTATTGGCACTGGGCTTTTTCCCTTCTTAGGCCACCTCTCCCAGATTAATTCCCAGTCTTCTGGGGGCCCACTCAGTATTACCCATCTCTTGCTGCTCTCTTCAGTCTCCTCCATCCCCACAACCTCTTTATCCCTCTTCACGCCCCGTGTTCTCTCACAACAGACTTCAATGACTCATTAAAGCTAGAGCCTAAATCAAAAGCAGCCAAAATAATCAAATCCCTTTCTTCAAGGGCTTGGAAGTCTCAGTCTTTGAACCCTCCCAGGGGGTAAGAAAAAATTACATTCCCTCTAATTCAGAAAAGAAAGGACTGAAAAAGAACAAAGTCAAATTTTCACATTCAGAGTGACTGAATATTTACTTTCTGCTACAACTGTTTTACTTTCCTTTTCTCCATCCACATCATCCCCTTCCCAGTTCAAGTCCTTACCATCTCCCACCTGGACCTGTCCAGAGTCTTTGCCTCTACCCCATAGACATTGTTGTCTTCTAAAACAAAAATCTGACCAAGTTATTCTGCAGTGTGGAAACCTGTAATAGTTCTCAATAGTCCTATAGATATGCTTACATTCAACAGCATGATACCTGTTAGGTGGGCAAAATAATGCGGTACCCACCCCCCCACCAAAGATGTCCATATCCTAATCCCCAGAACCTGCAAATATGTTATGGTAAAGTGGACTTTGCAGATGTGATTAAGGATCCTGAGATGGGTGATTATCCCGGATTACTGGGTGGGCCCAAGATAATCACAAGAGTTCTTATAAGAGAAAGGCAGAGGATATCAATAGTAGGAGATATGATGATGGAAACAAGCGGTTGGAAGGGTGTGAAGAAGGGGCCATGAGCTACAGAATGCAGGTGGCCTCCAGAAGCTGGAAGAGGCAATGAATGGATTCTTCCCTGGAGACCCTAAAAGGAACCAGCCCTGAGACACCTTGATTTTAGCCCTGTAAGACTTATTTCTGACTTCTGGCCTACAGAATTGTAAGAGAATAAACTTATGTTGCTCTGAGCCACTAAGCTCGTGGTAATTTATTCCAGCAGCAAGAGGAAACTAACACAGTTCCCAGGGCTCTTTCCACCCTGGTCCCAGGCTGCTTTTCCAACACTACCTCCAGCCCTTCTCCATCTATCTCCTCCAACCACAGTGGAAGAGTCACTGCTTTTCAAATATTTTGAACCCCTGCTTCTGCTATCCCCCTACTCCTGCTCTTCTCCACCTGAAAACCTGTGAAACTCCTGCTCAGGCTCCCAGGTTCAGCCCAAATTACTGTGCGGGGACAGCCCTGCCCTGTCCTTCCTTCTCTCACTACGTCTCCACCACTTTGAATATAACTAATCATTTACTTAGGCCCCTCTCCCTCACCAGAGCATGAACTCCTCTCCAGAAAGATCACTGAAGCATTTCCAGTTTTTAGACCAGTGCCTAAACCACAATAAGTGCTAATAATGTTTATTGAGGGGACTTTAATTGTATATACTCATCCATGTGAAATGCTTTAGGTATGAAAAACACAATCCATATCAATCTGGTGAGGAATTTTCCACATGATGTAGACTTCAAGTTCTATGCAATGTTAGGCAATCTTCTCACCTATTTTTAAATTGTCGTGGGATCAGAAGTAAAAATAACACATTGAATAAAGTCATTTAATTGATCTGAGTTAAACTTGATAACTCTAATTCTAGGTAATAGATACTATTTATATGTTGTTTATATTACATCTGCAACATCACTTGCAAACTTGAAAATGTAGAAGGATTTCAGGACAATATAATAATCATAGCAAAGTTTCATGTAATGAAGTTAACTCATTTCTTTGAGTGAACATTGTAAGCAATTAAAAACTTTATCAGATTTTAACAAGTCTTATCTAGTTTAAGATAAGTTTTTGTATAGACATTATGAACAGATATAAGCTCATAACATCAAACATTAGGTGACATTATCTAGACACAGCTGCTAAGGAACTGATCTCGGGCAAAAATTTCCAAATTTCTGACTTAAAAAATCAGAACCCTAAACATTTATGAAAATAGAACTCAGAAGAAAATTTGGGGCTTCCCTAGTGTTATCCCCTCCTTTGATGGAACAAGAGAAGTAAACTTAGTGACACACTGCTGTGGAAATCTGACCTTTTCAGAATTTACAGGAATAGCAAGAGACATTGCATAATCACAAATCCATCCACAGTCTGACAATCCTGAGGACAGAGGTGAGCAGTAGGTTTCCGTAATAATTTTATTTCCATCTTGCAGACAAGGAGACTGGCTCCAGGAGGCTGAGCAACTTAACTGGAGGTCCTACGGCTGGTCAGTGACGGAGCTGGGATTTGAGCTCAGGCGATCAAGTTCAGTTCCCGTGGTCTCAACTATGAGGCTGTACTGCCTCCTGAAGCAGGACATCGATGGGGCTGGAGCTGCCTCCAAGCAGGGTCACCAGTTTCTAGGTGACCTCCAGAGTGGGGTGGCTCCTGAACACCCCGGTGATCCCAGTGAGTGGGTAGGGGTCGAACCGGACTAACCAAAACACAGCAGGTGTGAACATTCCTGCCTCTACTGTTGGCCGACACTGTTCCGGGCTCTGAAGGTCTGACCGAGAGGTCTTGAGACTGCAGGCCCCTCAGGAATGTCTCTCTGCCTCCAATGCTGACTTTACAATTAGAGATTTCTGTCCCCAGACAAAAAAGTAGTGTGAGGAAGTGCCCTTTCTGTGAGAAATAGTGGCTTCAGACTCCACTCTCCATGGCATGTCCATTCCATTAGATTTAATTATTTGAATTTAATTTGTTAATAGATTGAAGTTTAATTTTAAACCTAGAATGAATTTTACTAGTGAGGATACAGCTTATTTAAATTCTTAATAACCATAGTTTCCTCATGAAATGAAACAGGAAACTATCTTTGAGAAATTCCTCCCCTTGACCGGGTCCTTGTCCTAAACCACATTTCTGGTTCTCTCTACACTTAGCTTTGCCAGTGGGACCAAGGCCTTTTGAATCCACAGTTGGGTGTGGACACTGCTCTCCCCTCCTCTACCCCTGACCTTGGAGGAGTTGGAGATAATAGTGTCACAAAATGGTATACAGTAAATCTGCTTTTCACTCTGCCTTTCCTGAAGATTTAGCTTTGTCTCAGGGTCTGCTTATGGAAAACTGAAACAAAGTCAGAGGCCAAATGAAACTCCACTGTGGTTTCAAATCCACATCCTCTCTGAGGGCTGGGTCTTTGACCCTGAGAGATCACACCATGTTCCTAGGTTTGGACTCATCATCTCTAGTGTAAGAAGCCTTCTGCATAGGCTGGAGGCTTATATGAAATCCTGGGCCCTGGGGTGGCCCTCCACTGTTGGCTACTAGCTGGTGACTGCTCGGACCTGGCTCTGGTGTCAGACATAGCTTCAGGGATGCACAGGAAGTCGGTGTTTGGAAAAACCAACAGACTCGGCTCCAACAGCCCTGCTCCACGAATCCTTTCCTAGTCTCCTTATCCCCCAAGTAGGAATAACTCACCTCCTGCTTTGTTCTTCCCCCACCTTCGACACACTTCTGGCCCAGCATCAATCATATGTTACTGTAATCATTTGTTCACATCTATGTCTTTATGATAGACAGCAAGCTCCTTGAGGGAAAAGATCATGTTTTCTTCATTGCTGTGTCTCTGCTACTGAACAAGATGCCAGAAACCGATATTATGGAGGCGGTTAATAAATGTATCATTGAGGAATGAATGCATTTTCTATGATCCTCTCCCAGGATCTCCAGGTGTAAGATTTTGTGAATGATGGGTCTGCATAACAACATTCATCCATCATGCTCACCTGAGACAGGTGGGGCAGGTGGCTGCACCAGTTCTGCTGGCAGTCCAGTCAGCACAGTCAAGGGCAGGAGGTGCAATAGGGCTGAGCCTGGCAACTTCTCCCTCCCTCTCTCCTCCTCTGTCCCTCAAATACCTCTCTTGAGGTATTTGGTCTCTTGAGCTATTTCCTGGAGGTGGAAACCAAGAGCCCACTAGCTGCATAGGCTCCTGGGGCTGTCTTGGGAGGTTCCCATACTAGGAACAGGGCCATCCTGGCCTCTAGGTGTGGCCAGTGGCCACCTGCTCAATAGCTGCAAGCATTAAGCACCAGTTCAGCATAGGAGAGGCTGCAGGGTGGTGAGTCACCCCTCTCCTCCCTGCTAGAGCCATGAATAACAATGCTTATGTTCTCTGACTTCGGAATGGGGATGGGAGAAGGCTGTCAGACATCTTCTGCAGCTTTTCCAAGAAGCCTGTCCCGTCATTCCTGAGCATGGAGACTGCCCATCAGAGCACCTTATTGTGCCCTCGGCTCTTCTAACCAGTTGGTGAGAACTGTGTTCTCAGCTGTAGGACAGAAGCTTCTACCCTGAGAAAAAGACGTAATGGAAAATTAAATCCATATTTTACATTCAGTTAGAGGGAAGATGTATGGAAAAGGCCAGAGCCTCTTATTCACAATGAGCAAAAAATATATATATATAAATAAAGAAATGGTGAAATAAACTATGTAATACAACACCCAAATTTCAGAATACTGTAGAGTTTTTTAAACAAATGAGGAATATCTATTAGTATTGACAAGTAAATAAATCTATGATATACTTTTAAGTTAAAAAGCAAATGATCTAATTTATGTTTTCTAAAAAACCCTATAGCTGTGTTTGTATACCTGTGTATTTTTAAAGCAAATATCTATAAGAAATATGCAAACAACAGTTTCTGTTGGGGAGCAGTAGGTAGAAGATGGAAGGTAATTTTCATATTTTTATTGCTCATAATTCTATTTTGTCTAAATTTTTATAACAAGCATCTTTTTTTAAATTTGAAAACCAAAAAAATGAAGAAAAATCAAATTAACAGAAACAAGAAAAATGGGCACAGGAAATAAACAATTTTTGAGAGAAAACATACAAATTGCCATTTATGAAAATTTTTAAATGTATATTTTAACTTGTTTAAAGAAAAGCAAATTAAAGCAACAGTGAAGTGCTATTTTTGGCACATCAATCTGGAAACTATTTTTTTAATATTTAATAAGTAGTATGGATGAGAATATGGTGGGATAGATGGGACTTTTTTTCCACTGGTGGTAAGAGATTATACAATTTACATTGGCACATTCATTCAGAACAATAAAGGAAAAATATATTTGAACCTTAAAAAATTTTTACTTTTATATTTTACTCACCAATTCCAATTCTAGAACCTATCCTAAGGAAATAATCAGAGATATGATAAAAAAATTTTATGTATCAAAATACTCACCACTGAATCATTCGTAAGACCAAAGAAGTAAAAACAACCTACACATTCAATAATACTAAAATTGTTAAAGGATAATATTATGCAGTCATTAAAAATCTTGTACTCAAAGATTATTTAATGACGTCAAAAATCTCATTTTATAATTCAGTGAAATGAATTATACTTTCGTCAGGGATGAAAAGTATTCAGGGTATGAATTCGATTTTGTAGGTAAACAAATATCCGGTTATGCATACACATTTGTACAAACATAGACAAGAGACTAGAAAAAATAGATCAAAACAATAAAATCTGTTTTATCTGGGGTTGTAACTGCAGGAGATTTTTGTTTCTTTATAATTTTCTACATTTTCCTTTTTTTCTAGCAATGTTCTTATTTTCCACTTATAATCAGGAGAAATGGTAAAGTTAAACTAAAATAATATCAAAAGTAAAAGGGAAAAAACTTATGCCAGTTCTTTTTGACTAGCATCAAACAGACAAACCATTGGCCACGTTTATATGGTGTACTACTCTTAGTGAAATATGTTTTAGGGCAGAGAAAATCAAAAAAGCCAGTAATGTCTACTTGTAAATTTCCATAAGCTTTAATGTAGAATATCTTGTTTTTTTTGAATTTGGAATTGCATACTTCAAATAAACATATAACTCCTTTGAAACGTCCATAAGTATTTTTACAACATCCAGGGAATTCAAATAGATTCAGCTGGGTTGTACCTGCCAAGCGCAGCCAGTCATATATACAAAGATCTTGTTACAAAGGCTCTGTGCTTTCACGGTTCAACTCCAGCTCTGATTAAGCCTTGCACTGAGACAGGATTTAAGGCATCTGTATTTTGGATCCAAAGGATAAAAGAGCTGACTTTATCTCACCACACTCTCCAGGAAACAAATGCTCCAGATACCAGGCCTGGCCCAGCAAATGCTCCCCAGTTGTTTCCACTAATGCCTCATCTTTACGTAAATGTTACTTTTGCTGCAAGTTGTTTTTTTTTTAATATGAAGAAAGGAGATTCTTGGGGAAAATATTTTTAAAAATCACTTGCCTTAAAAAGTATTCTTGGAAACATAACTCTGTATACTTTATATGGGTGATGTTACATAGTTACCACCCTTAGTAAGAAAATTCCTGCCAATTTCCTCATCTTTCCTCAAGAGGCCCAGATCATAGGAGAAAAGGTATCTGAGTGAATCTCGCTATTTTCTGCCCAAAATTGTTCTATCCGTATCAAAACACATTTAAGAAAACAATGGAAACCACAAGGAAACTCTTTGGAGACTCGGCAGTCCAGTCCAGATTTGGTAAACATTTATACTTTGCACTTCCTTTAAAGTAAACAGAAAGTTCTGGTGTGGGCTGGAGATCTGCCTCTGTGTGCTAATGACAACATCCCACATGGTCCAGGTGGTAGTGACAGGCAAGTGTTACTCACACAAGTACCTGGGAAAATACGGTCCTCTCACATAGCACGGGCAGCCGGCTTTGTCCGGTTAATGTGACTTGGCAAGCTACTTTAAAGTTACTGACATTAACCCTTTGATTTCTCTTAACTAGTCCCAGTGTGTGTTCAACTCTCTTTGCTTCTGATTTACAATGTTATGTCATGCATCACTTTAATACTATCATAGACAGTGAAAGGTTATTCAGTATTTAGGGTGAAATAGACTGGAACTTAAAATTCCTCGTCATTTGGTTCAATCTCAATGTGTCTTTAGGAATCTTTTTATCCTCAAGGTCTCTTCTTAGAAACCACTATATCAAAGGCACTTTGCAGGAACTCTCATTCCTATTTGTGCATTATTTATCTTAATTCCCAAATTATGTAATCAATGGCAGAATCATCTAAAGAGGAGACAGGGTAGTTAACCAAGATATGTGTAAAGTCTTACCAGTTGTTGATGCCACGTAGCATGCCCGTGGCAAGCCTGTGGCACATCCGTATACGTGTGACATGTGTCAGTGCCCAGACACTCTTCTCATGGGCTGTCAAGTTGATCAGTCTGCGAGTAGGAGAGTACTGGCTCCAGGGCATATGTTCTTTGTTCACCTGTCCTATTCCGAAGCTCTTTGAATATCCTGAGTGATCAGAAGCTCTTTGAAATACAGTCTGGATCCTGTTCCTATTGGGTTATGTAGGTCTAACTTCACTACACTCTGACCACAATGTTCTAGGTAATCAAATAAAAATGCATTTTATGGAATAAATTAGATCTAAGTGCAAATATGACAGGTTACTTTTTTTTTTTAATAATGAGAAACAAAATGGAAATAAAAGTTTCCATTGGCCTATGGAGGCTCCCAAAAGCCTCTTTTGTGAAAGCTGAATGCCTCAGGCAACACATTCAACAACTGGCTCAGCGAGTCAGCTGTGTGTGGTTCATCCTCTGCAACTGGCCTGCCTCACAAGTGAGTGGCCTCCGACATGCCTTGATGTAACTGCACTGTCTGTGGAAGTTTTTCTTAACCTCGGAGGTCCAGATACTCTTCAGAAACCTAAGTCCATCACTTTTCAGGCTCGTTTCCCCTACATCTGGAGTGTGCAAATCAGTTTGAACCCAATTCCGCCATGACTTTGGATACTTACCTACAAAGCCTCAGTTTACTTATCTATAAAATACCCGTCAGGTCTATGGTAAAAATTAACTGAGCTAAGGTGTTTAAAATGCTATCACAAAAGCATACAAATGGCCAGCAAGCACATGAAAAGATGCTGAATGTCATTAGGGAAATGCAAATCAAAACCATGAGATATTACTTCACACCACCTAGGAAGGCTAGAATCACAAAAATGGAAAATAAGTGTTGGTGAGGATGTGGAGAAATGACACATCCCTCTTACATTGCTGATGGTAGTGTAAAATGGAAACTGAAAAACAGTTTGGTGATTCCATAAGTTAAACATAGAATTACCATTTGACCCAGTAATTCTACTCATGAGTATATACCCAAAAGAACTGAAAACAAGTGCCCAGACAAAAACTTGTACATAAATGTTCAAAGCAGTATTATTCCCAATAGCCAAAACAGAAACAACCCAAATGTCCATCAACTGATGAATGGATAAACAAAATGTGGTATGTCCATAAAATAGAATATTATTCAGCCATAAAAAGGAAGCCATGAAGTACCAATGCGTGCTACAACATGGGTGAAATGTTGAAAACATTATGCTAAGTAAAAGAAGCTAAATCCAAAAGGCTACATATTATATGAATCAATTTATATGAATTGTCCAGAATAGGCAAATCCATAGACAGAAAGCAGATTAGTAGTTGCCACGGACTGGTGGGAGGGAAGAACGGGGAGTGTAATGTTCTGGAACTGGATGGTGCTGATGGTTGCATAATATTGTGAATATACTAAATGTCACAAATGGTGAATTTTATGTTATGTGTATCTTTGTTTTGTTTTGTTTTGTTTTTGAGGAAGATCAGCCCTGAGCTAACATCCGTGCCAATCCTCCTCTTTTTGCTGAGGAAGACTGGCTCTGAGCTAACAGCTATTGCCAATCCCCCTCCTTTTTTCTCTTTTTCTCCCCAAAGCCCCAGTAGATAGTTGTATGTCATAGCTGCACATCCTTCTAGTTGCTGTATGTGGGACACCGCCTCAGCACGGCCAGACAAGCAGTGGATCAGTGCGTGCCCGGGATCCGAACCCGGGCTGCCAGTAGCAGAGAGCGTGCACTTAACTGCTAAGCCACGGGGCCGGCCCCTATGTTATGTGTATTTTACCACAATAAAATATATTATCATATAGTAAACATAACTAAATAACTTTTGGCACTTTTATGTATTCTCAGAACAATATTATCATGCATTGGGTTTCATTCTATTATTTTATTGATATACTTCTTGTCTCTCTAACTAAGCTGTATGCTCCATCAGATCAGGACAGGACCTCATTACCTCTTTCCAAGCCATCACTGTGTATAGACAGAACTTCCTGTGCAAATTGATTTGAGAGGTGCTGAACATCTTATCTGCCCCCAGGTCTTTACCCACGGGCCCACTTTGAGCTCTGAAATCCCAGCATAAGAAGGACTCCTTTGTGTAAGACTCTATCTTGCTACCGGCTTCTGTTGAAATGCAAGTTTATATCTGGAAGAGTTAATAAAATGTACCAACAGACCAGAAAATGTAACACTTTAGCATGAATCAAGCCAGTCACCAAAAAAAGCATCTGAGGAAATGTGACCTTGCACAGGATACTAGGTGGGGGATGACAGGTGACAGTTTTACGTTAAGGTGAACTTTAGTGAGTGGCTCTGAACCACCAGGGCAGTGGGAGAAATCAGTACTCTGGAGGAGGGCAGCCGAAAGGGAGGTGAGAAGACTTAAAAGGCCAATTTTACCTATTGAGATTTTACCAATATCTTGTTCGTGCCCAAAGCTGTTATGGCAGCCCCAACAGAGTGGCACTCAATATGACAATCGCAGTGCTTCTTTTGAATGAAGAAAGAAGTGAATGGATGATGTCTGGAATAGGTTTAAAAAGATCCTTTTCCTATACTCCTCTCTTTTGTCACCAGTATTGATGAAATAATAATAAAGTAGTTAACATCTATAGGGCTTTTCAGGGGCTAAACAATTTATATAATTATTTCATTCAATCTGCCCATAATCCTATGAGATAGTTACTATTATTATCTCCAATTCACAAAAAAAAAGGAAACTGAAACTTAGAAAGATTAAGCAACTTGCCCAAGTCATAGCCTAGTGGAGCCGGGTTTCAATCCGTCCAGAACCTCTGCTCTAACCACTAGGCTAACTGTTCCAACACCCTCTGTCACTCTTGGTGGAACACTAGCATGGGCTGAATGGGTCTAAGAAAATGAGTCAGAGCCACCAGGAGCAAAGAGCAATCACGAACACTGTGGGGTGTGGGGCCGTTTTAATCATTTCCCTCTCCGCTCCTCCCAGTCAACCCACACCTGCCACCTGAGCCTGGGAGCTGGAATTGTTAACATCAAGGCAAGACCATCATAGCCCCTAAGAAGACAGCATATTGAGTGCTCATTCCAGGTTGGGTTGGCATTTTCCCTTTGTGGAAAACAAAACTAAACAAAAAGGCATACTGAAATAACAGATAAAACTTACAACTCCTGTTGGCTGTTAGGTAATATTCGTTGCAATGTTTAGCATGTGTGGAGTATCTATATCCTATTTTATTTATTTCTTTAATTTTGTTCCAACATATCTGTGAAATGGCGATTCTTGAGTTACAGTAACACCTCTGCTATGTCATCTGTATTTGCTCAGTGACTTCTTAGGATAGCCATATGAACAGCAACTTTGGACAATCCAAAACCCTGTGTTGAATATTTCCTAGCTTTAGCAATAACTATTGTATAAATGGGACTGATTCTCTTTATACCTATGCAGGTTTGTTTATTGCATTTATGTGCTTTCAATACAACTGAAAGTAAAGTAAGACTTTGGATCCAAAACATCCGGGCATAGAGCGTCAGATAATCAGATTATCTGGTGATATTTGTGATTTTTCACTGTCTGCTCCAATGTTTGGACAATGCCTACAAATTAATCTGCATAGGCATAATTTGGGAATGCATAAGTAGACTGAGTCTAATTAGCAATCTCTTTTTCTTTTTCCATATATCTTTCTCTCCAATGGCTCAAAAACTCCATGTGGCTTTTATCTAGAATTTCCATTACTTCCTTGATCTGTGGAATTGCTAGGTTATAGCTTTTCATCCAATTAATTGTAAAACATTTATCTCTTCCATGCCATAGTGCTCTCCAGAGGCACGGAGCAGGGAATGTACTGGGTTTAAATCCAGGAATAGTTGACCATGAGCAGCTGTCTCTTTCTTACTTGAGCAGGGGAATGTAGTGACTGGGTACACGTTACAAACCCGACCATGCCCATGTGGTAACGTGTTATTCCAAACACCCAACAGTCCCCCACTCCCCCACACACCCTCTCACTACACACACAAACCCACATGCTGGCAAATGGCAAAATCAATGCAGCCAGATGGGTGAGTGGCCTGAGAGTCGCTGAGGCCATATGACGCAATCAGAGAGTTTACTTGATGGAGACCTTAACTACTTTGTGTTCAGATAAATACTATAATGTGTGGGGAAAGGAGCTATCATTTGGAGTCGACTCCTGTTTTAGAGCGTGGGCTGTCAGGAGGCTGCTCTTGCTGTAGCTGTAGGATCTACACTCTCAGCAAGACTTCCTGAAAAGATAATTAAAGGATTCCCAGCTCAGCTAAACACATAATATTTACCTCAGGCAGATAGTAACAAAAAAACTTCTCAAAATTTGTATTTTGGCTTCTGAGATTCTGTAGGAATCCATTTGAAGTGCGTTTAAATTTATGTGTCAGTTGGCTCACAGTGTGCTGGTTGAACCATTTTTACTTTCAAGATAGGTTCCTGTTTGTGATTCTGAAATGGACCTAAAACAAAGACATAAGGTGAGAGCATAGGGAATGCCCCAAACAGCAGTTAAGGATTCAACAATTGATTACTTACTGAGTGGCTGCAATGCTTTCAAGCACTCTGTGCACTCTGGGGGATAAAGATGTTATTTCACCCTTCAAGGAGACTATAGTAGAGAGTAAACATTCAAGAGAAGGGCAGACACTAACCAAGATGGCTATTCAAGAGAATTTCTCTCCTTTCCCAATAGAACTCCAATTTTGTTTGGGTAGCAATGTGCCCTACCCTGAGTGATGAATTATCTAAGCCAATCATGGTATCCCTTTCTTTTTTCCCAGACACTTCTTTTCCTAGCCTCTCTACCTAGAGATGACACACTTATCGTTGATACTTCCCTCCACCTTGAAACACTTATGTGAGGATGTAATGCCTGGAACTACAGCAGCCATCTTGTGCTGGTGAAGTAAAAAGCATATAGATGAAAACCCAAGAGGCTAGAATGGTGAAAACAAAGTGTAGAAAGACATTTTTGAGTTGTTGGTGAAAACTTGGGAGCACACGATAAATCTCCTTAGGGTTTAACTTTCCATTAATGTGGTCTTCTATGACATGTAACTGAAGGCTCTCTAAACTGATACAACATGTATTCACAAACTAATTATCAATCAAGAAATACACAGTTCTAAAATCTGTGATGTTGGATACTAGAGAAAGAATAACCAAGACAGAAATATTTATCAAACACCATGTGCCAGGCATTCTGCCTGATGTTATTACTCACACACATTGAGAAAGCACAACAGACACTACCTGTGATGTAGTAGAAGAGGTGGGACTTGAGCGAGGCCTTGAAAAGTGGATAGATTTGGGACAGGTGGAAGGTAAGAAAGGGGATCCTTCTAGGGAAGGAGAGCAACAAAATAAGATATGATGGTAAGAAAGGTCTTGACTTCCTCAGGCGACAGGGAGTAGGTTGTGCTGAAAGAAGGAAAGGTGAAGCACAGGGGAACAAAAAGAAGTCAAGATGAGTGGGTAGGGATTGATTATTGAAGGTCATGATAGTCAGACGGAGGAGTTTGGGCCTCATCATCAGGTCATTTGGTAACCACTGAAGGCCGAAGGAAGTTGGTTTTCTTCCTTTGTAGCTGCATTTGCTGTGATGCTGAAAGCTCTGCCACTGGTATTTCAAATACCAGCAGGGCCACCCAGAGTGGACACGTTTCAGCAGAGCTTCCTGGCCACCCACTTATGAAATAATTGGTCATGAAAACCCTATGAATAGCAATGGAGCATTATCTGATATAGTGCCAGAAGGTGAGAGTATGGTGCATAAAGATGGGGCAGGGTTCCGCCCTGCTGCACACAGGGGCACTGGGAGTCAGAATTCACTCGAGGGCGCTAAAGACAAAATGCCTATATAGCATTCATTATGTGCCAGACTGTTCTAAGTGCGCTACATAATAACACATTTAATCCTCAAATGACTCTGAAATAAGTATGAATACCGTTACAGATGAGGATCTGAGGCACTCTCAGACTTTTCCTGACTCGACAAAGGTAACAATTAAGAGAGAGCAGTAATAAAGTAACTAAATAGTAACATGGGTATGAGAGTTTAGACTAGGGTGATGTATCAGGGAAAAGAAAAAAGCGGTCTAGCAGGCTCTGTAATCTTAGCAGCTCCTTTCCTGCCCCCCAATTCATCGACAGAAGCTCATAAAAGTTTCTTTGCTCTACATCCGTTGCTTCTAGAACTCTTTCTGGACTTTGCATCTCAAACCAGCTTACTCTATCTTACAGGTTCTGCTCTACAAAACCTTCCCCGTATTTCTCATTGTTGTTCTCAATCCTCTCTCATGGCCTTGCTGCTTTGACCTCTCATTGGTTCATGGAACATGAACCCCAAGTGCCCTGTGCTCTGATCACACAGTCATAGCCAACCTCTTTCCCATTTCCATGCCCAGCTTCCCTGAGCTCTTAGAACCACAGGTCTCCAGCTTGCCCTGCAGGAAGAGCAGTCCAAGTGAGTATGAGAAACATTTTCATAGGAAGAATTGGTTCTTTGAAGGATTCATTTGTTGACAAATTGCTTCCAGGGGATGAATGAAAGGATAGTGTTCTAAACACCAGTATTTCTAGTCTCAAGAGTGGAAGAATAGTGTTACCACCCGCAGAAGGTGGGATATGTAAAGAAGTCAATGATAGGATCAATTTGGTTATGAAATGATAGACCTGTAGTCTAACAGTGTCAGGGGTGTTAGAGGTCATTGATCCAAATCCTCTGACGTTGGGTTTGTGTGGAATGTTCAGGAAGAAGTGTCCTGGGGAGTTAATAGCCTAAGATGAAGTGCCCATTATGAAGTCTGGGGCTTAAGATGCTGGTTTGGGAGTCAAAAACATCGTTATAGGAGTGAAAAGTGAATGGGGAGACTGGGTCAAGCAAGCAGATATTGAGGGAAGAGTCTTAACGGCTCAGGGGACAGAGCCCCAAGTAGGAGGCATGCAAAAAAGGAAGACTAGAGGAACCAGAAACGGCGACTGAGAAAGAAAAAAGAGTAGGAGTAGAGTCTGGACATCAGTGCCAAAGGACTGCTGTAAATATTGGTGGGCAGGTTTTCATGTGGACATAAGTTTTCAACTCCTTTGAGTAAATACCGAGGAGCATGATTGCTGGATCACATGGTAAGAGTATGTTCAGTTTTGTAAGAAATCGCCAAACTGTCTTCCAAAGTGGCTGTACCATTTTGCATTCCCACCAGCAATAAATGAGAGTTCATGTTGCTCCACATCCTCACCTGCTTTTGGTGTTGTCAGTGTTCTAGATTTGGGGCCATTCTAATAGATGTGTAGTGGTATCTCATTATTGGTTTAATTTGTATTTCCCTACTGACATATGGTGTAGAGTATCTTTTCATATGCTTACTTGCCATCTGTATATCTTTATTGGTGAGGTCTTTGGTCCATTTTTTTTAGTTGGGTTGTTTGTGTTCTCATTGTTGAGTTTTAAGAGTTCTTTGCATATTTTGGATAACAGCTCTTTATCAGATGTGTCTTTTGCAAATATTTTCTCCATGCCCATTGATTTCAAAATCTCTAATTTTATCTCATCCCTGCCACTCTCTACTATAATTTTTCTTTGAGGATCAAAAATGAGCTTTTATTTTAGAACTATGTTGTACAATATGGTGGCCACTAGCCACCTCTGGACATTTTAATTCAAATTAACTAAATAAAATTTAAAATTCAGTTTCTCCATTGCACTAGCTACATTTCAAGTGCCACATGTAGCTAGTGGCTACTGTAATAGACAGAGCAGATATAGAACATTTCTATCATGACAGATAGTTCAACTGGACAGATCGTTCTGTAGATTCAGGGGATTATATTTTTACAGGATAACATGCTACATTTTCTATCTGCAGATCATAAAGTCTCTACATAGTGCCAGAATAATCTGATACTTTTGTTCTTTTGCTCATGTCATTAATTAAAATTTCCACCTAAATGGATCATGGTTAGAAATAGTTAAGGTAATTTACCACTACTCCCAGATGTTTCCAGCATTCAATACAAAATTATGAATGTTTATAAAGTTGCTATTATCTTTTCTTAACTTTTTATTCATATTTAAGGATCTAGTTCCCCCATGTATTTTTGAGTCTCAAGCCCTGGTTTAGGATGTAAAAGGAGAACATGATGCTCACTAGGAAATCAAGACTTGGTGCTCTTCCTTTGGTCTGACTTGAATGTCTGAGCATTCTAGAGGAATAGCATGCCCAAGTATAAATAGAATACAGTCTCTCTCTTAAGTACATACTTAAGAGCCTGTGTCTACTAGACCATAGGTGAAGAGACATGTGGTACAGATCAAATTAACAAAATGATTAAATAAATCATTGAAGTAGCTTCAATAAATAACCAAGCAAAGTAAACAAATAAACCCCAAATTGGCAGGATGTTCTTGGTAATCCTAAATCCAATCAATGTTTGATGATTACCAGTATTCTTGATGCAATTAAAACACAGTAGTATGCATATTTTCTACTCTAAGTTGATCTTTTTCTATAGGAATGCATGCTATTCTTCCACGGATGATTTAATGTAATGCTTGGATTATGCAAAGTTGTAATATGTACCTTTGAATAACTTTGCTATTTTTTGCTTTTCTGTTGCAATTATGATCTACATGTTTATATACTTTGGATCTTTATGATGTTTCTCTCCAACTATATAAAAGAGAAATACATAAGAAGCCTAGAGATAAATATTTACAAGTTTTGTTGTCACAGTCCTATGCTTATGCCTTTCTCTTTTACGCACACACATTCACAGGTGCACACAAACCCTGGAGTTATAGTTGGGGAGAAAACCTCCCAACAAATCCACTTACAATGTAACGGCATCTTTTCACACTTCCTATTGCAGAGACCAGAAGAAAAAGTTAATATTTCTGCACCCTTCAGAACTTGATGAGGATTATTGAGTGGTGACTGTGGGAAGACATTTTCCATCCTTCTTCTCTTATCTCTATATCTTTCAGGATGCTCAGAAAGAGTGCTATGATTATTTTTCTGTTTAAAAATCATCCATTGTTTCCTATGAGTCATCAGCCAGAGGAGTAATGTGATTTCATCTTATGGCTGAGTAAACACAGAGATCTGATTTCAGGCTGCGGACAAATTTCAAAGTGCAAACATAAATTACATAGTTGATCCTTTTTTTCCTCTTCTAAGCAATCCTGCCATCCAGCAAGAGGGTGAAAATCACACTTTTTGCTTGAGCACGTGATTTCCCACTTTTCATCACCTTTTCTTGTTAAAAGCATGACATTTCTTTCTTGAACATTTTTTCTCCCAACTTGGGGATTCTTTATGATTAATTTTTCAAAGTTAACTAATTTTGACTATTAGTATTTGAATAATGAGTGAGTATGTTTCAGGACAAAGTATCAAGGTACATTCTAAGGACAAGTTAATATGGAAAAAGCTGTGTCAAACTATACGATACACAAATAAATCCATTTTTCTATCTATGTGGATGTATGGCTGAGAGACAGATGAATAAAAACAGGGTACAAGGGCAGGTGGGAATGCTCAAAATGTTCTTTGCATCTTCTAATCACATGAGAGTTTATCTCATAACCGCATAATTTTCATTCCTCAGAAAAGGGATGCAAGTCATAACCTATAGCCACAATCAAGCAAGAATACTGGAGAATAAAAACGTCTATCTGGTCATTTGGCCATTTGGCCAATTTGGGAACTTTTATGTGAAAGGAATGAAAGATTGAGACAAACTAGAAGGTGGGTGAGAATGGAAGCAGGTACAACTTAGAGGAGAGTGGGTGAGCTAGAGCATATTTCTTACTCCAAATCTTGCCATCTCTTTGACTATGTGGAGTTGGTTCCAGCCCTTGTTGGACCATTAACTCAGTTTATGACCAAGCGTAACCCACTTGATCTCTCTCTGGACTGCAAATCTCCTTGCCTCATAAATTGAGGATTTGGAGGCCCACAGAACTTTAGGGCTTCATGATAAGTAAGAAGAATGACCATGAGATTCAACAATAGCAATCATTTTACTTCTAGGCTGGAAGGGGGAGAGACTTCCCAGAAGGCATCTTGATATCCTAGATCAGTGATACACAGTCAGTGGATTTAACTTCTTGCACACATCTCCTTTCCCACTAGCTCACATTCTACTATTTCATGCAAGACATTGTGTGTTTGATCATCAGAGCTTCAAACAGGGAGCCTGAATTCTCTTACTTGGCATTTACTTCTGTGGAGCCTTCACACAAACCAACAGGATGAAAGAGTCTATTTGCAGGATAATATGATATTTTATTTTATTATTTCCAGGAGTATTGCTATTTGGATATAAAAATTTATAAATTTAGCGGCCGGCCCGGTGGCTTGGTGGTTAAGTTCGTGCACTCCCCTTTGGCAGCCTGGGCTTCACATGTTCAGATCCCAGGTGCAGACCTACACACCGCTCATCAAGCCATGCTGAGGCGTCACCCCACATATAAAATAGAGGAAGATTGGTACAGATGTTAGCTCAGGGACAATCTTCCTCACACACAAAAAAAATTATACCTTTAGAGTGAAAGGTAGAATGGAGGAGAGGTGGAGTAGATGCTGGTGCCCACACAGGGGCTGGACTTCCAGTGGTCAGCACCTGCACAAGGACTTCCTCTTGCTGTTGGATCCCACTCTGCCTCCCATATGGCAGGCCTGACAAATGGCAGAATTGTTGCCCCTCATGAGAGCAGCTCTCATTCAATGACTGATGGGAGTTGGTGCATAAATGTCCCAGCTCCCTCACCCTTCTGGGGTGCATGGTCTACAACAACTTACAGGGTTTCCCCAGTGGGATTAAGCTCCACTCATATGTGGCGATAGCTGGCTTCCTAATGGACCCTATGTTGGCTGCCTTCCTGTCGTAGTTCCTCACTCTCCTCTGGTCATGTCCTTCTCTTCTCAAACAAACTATTTGCAGTTGAATCCTTATCTCAGGGTCTGCTCCTGTGGGAGGCTAAACTAGGATAAGAGGTTATTAGAAATTTGGCTTATTGTATATTAGTTTTATTCAAAAGAAAATCTTTTAAAAATATCTTGTGCCAGGTGTTCCTAGGCACTTTACAGCTATAAATCTCATAAATCCTTGAAAAACTTTCTGAGTTGAGGTACTAGGTAAAATTTGTATATTTGAATTTTTTTGCAACAGTAGAAAATAAATGCTTTCAATGTTTTCTCTTCTTTTAGTTTTCAATGAGTTCAATTTAAAAATGGATAAATCCACAACTATATTAAGATTTTTAACTCAGTTGTAAAACTATATACAACCTGAGATCACTTGGGAGACAAAAGTGATGTATACTTAATTAAGTATGTTATTATTTTACATTGACTCAGTTAAACCTCATTTATTCTTCAGTTTCTTATTAAAACTTATTGATTGTAATAGTTACCACCCACTTTTACTGAATTTTGTTTTATTGCTATTTTAATAATACAACTAATTCATATTATTCTATTTTTATCATAACAAAATGACCTAAGATGCATCAAAATGTGCTGTAGTTTAACAGCATATAACAAGAATGAGGAGTTGCTTCATTAAGACATGAAATCTACAATCACATTGTCTGGGTTCAGGTCTTGGTTCTGATACTTTCAAACTCTTTAACCTTGGGCAAATTACTTAACTTCTCTTGACCTTAGTTTCCTTATCTGGGAAATCAGGATCATAACTGTTCCTAATTTATAAGGTTTCTGTGTGGATTGTGTGAATCTTAACTGCATAGCACTTAGAGGTGCCTGACACATAGCAAGAACTCAATAAAAGGTAACTATTAACTTTCATTGTTACTACTCCTCAGTTGGGGTTATGTGATGTCAGTCTCCAGTTCTTTTCAGGAGCATTTTTCTTGTTCAGGGCTGGGTTATCCCCTGAGAAAATGTAAACAACTATGGATCAGCATGCTTCTGTTAGGGTGTAACTATGTTTCTGCAAGGAAATCAGAGGTTCTCAGTCCTTTCATCTTTTCCCCCACCGTTGATCGCAAATATAACCAAGAAATAAAAGACAATCATACTCTTATTATTGAAGCACAACAGGAAGTCTTCCTGAAATTAAACATGTTCAGGAGTCTCGGCATCAGTAGGTTGCTAATAATGAGGGAAGAGAATAGTTAATTTAGTCTTCTTCCCCCCATATCTTCTTGTCTCATGGCTCAGCAGTGACATGGCAACTGGGTAATCACTGGCAGGCCCCCCCCTCCCCTCCTCCTCTATCCTCACTGCCCTGCCATTGTTTTAGACTTCATTGCTCATTATTTAATATGCTGCCTTTCAAACTTGTACCCCTTTTGTGAGTCATCAATTGACTTAAATTGTATGTGTTTTTTAATCTTCTGATTCAGATGGTAGTGTTTGACAGATTCTCTCATCTTAATGAAGGACCAAACAATTGGAGTGTTGTGCATGTGTTATTATCTTCATAAATCTAAGTGATTTTCCCCTTGTTTCCCCACGTTTCAAGATTTCCTAGAAATTTAGTAGATATTAAGCTTATAAAGTCGATTTAGGCAAGCAAGTTTGAACATAATCTATTCCCTTATAAGAAACGGATGTATAGAATTTTTCTCAATGTTCTAAAAAATTATTTAATCTGCACATATTTACTGAGTATCCATTATGTAACCAGCATTGTCTGGGAATTCAAAGAAAGAGAAGGAGAAGAAGAGGAGGAAGAGAAGGAGGAGGAGACATTTCGAATCCTTCTTAAGCTTATAGTCCTTTGGGACAATACATAATTAGGGGTCAATAAATAATTAGATAGTACAAATGGCATAGTATATTAACTAAGTTCCTGCCCCCACTGAGGCTTGTGCTCAACGTTTCTTACTTTCCCTCAGTTTGTGGGCTAATGTGTGAGAACTCCATATAGAAATCATTTCTGAAACTTCTGATTCTGATAACAAATCTCTGGGAAAGGTCAGGAGTCATAACTTCTGCCACATTCCCCTCCATCTCCCCCGCAAAAATACAAATTAGAAGTGGAGCAGAAATTCAGAAGAGAGTGATATGACTGAGTTCTGGAAGATCTTTGGTCAAATTCTCCTGCATGGGCCTGAAGCCTCTGTCAACACATAATTGAAGATTTTTCCTCACTGTTGGGAAATAAATGGAATTAGCTGCTTGTGGTTGTTTTTCATTGCATTAAGGATCTCTAAGGATCTTTCAGGAAGATAAATTTCACAGACTGTAACAAAGGGAACAAGCAGTTTCTCTTTGCTGTTTATTGTCACTTTTAGAGAATAGAGGGGGCCTACCCACCGAACCCTCCTCAAATGAGGACATGGAGTTATGTTTGTAGCACAATGGCCTATCATTTCTGTCACATAGAGATAAGACAGACAGTCAGAGCACTACCCCTCCCTGTGAGGCAATAACTTGGATGTGCATATAACTCTATGTCCTCACTCCTCAAAATAGAGGTTCAGATCTGCTTGGGCATTTGGGAAAAAATATTTCACCACAGAGGACCAAAAACGTGCATGGGTAATATAAAAATGTTGTATAATATTGTTCTGGGTAGAAATAAAGAAAGGGATGGTAGGAAAATTGACTGGCCTCAAAGTTTCTTGAGTCCTCAAACTCTGTCTCATTGCTTAACCTCAGGAAACCAAAATTAGGCCCGGTTCAGAGAAGGCAGTTGTTGCTGATTTTGCCAAGTGGATAAATACGTGTTAATGGAGGGTATTATGCTAAGCAAAATAAGTTCGACAGAGAATGACAAATACTGTATGATTTCACTCTTATATGGGAGATAAAACAACAACAATGAACAAACACATGGATATGGAGAACAGATTGGTGGTTGGAGAGGAAGAGGGTGGGAGGAGGGTGAAAGGGGTAAAGGGGCACATTTGTACAACAATGAATGAAAACTAGACTTTTGGTGGTAAACACAATGTAGTCTATACAGAAGTTGAAATGCAGTGATGTACACCTGAAATTTACATAATGTTATAAACTAATGTTACGTCATTAAAAATGTATTAAAAATGTTAATGGGACTATTTAGGGAAGGCTTCACAGAAGATGAGCTAAATTCTGAAATATGGGTAAGATTTGGATACACAAAGTATACCATTTGGGGTTAGGTTCAAAGCTTATAAATAGAGATAAATGGGAATTTCATAATGAGAGAGATAAGGAAACATTTTCAATGAATCGCCTTGGAGACAGCCTAACATTTAAAAATGTGACAAAGAAGGTCTTGTCAAAATTACTCCAAAATTTATATCCTTGAGACCAATGTGGAGTCAGTTTAGGAAGGGCATGGATGAACTAGGTTCTGAACATTTGATTTTAAGGGGCTAATGTGACTTTGAAGAGGCCTGTCCTTCAGATGGGTGGAAAAATGAAATTGGAACATACTAAAAGATAAGATGGGAGTTTGAGATTTAGAGGTCACCCATGTAGAGGTTCCAGCTGGAACCACGAGAGCAGAGGGCTCTCGAGTTCACAGAGTGATGAGGATAGGGGGCAGATAAGAGGACTGTAGGGATCCCTACAATGTGGGAGGTAAAGGAAGAAGACAAGCCAGAAGGGGGTGGAAAAAGAAGACTGCAAGGCGAAAGGACAAAAGGGAACTAAGGAGTTACCAAAAAGCAGAAAGGAAGAGGGAATTTCAAGGAGCATGTGATCAATAGCCTAAAATATTAGAAGATCAAGTTGGATGAGAATTGAGGAGAAGCTATTGAGAGAAAGCAATTTCAATATTGTGATAGAGCTAAAAGTCAGAATGTAGGAAGTTGAAGCAATGAGAGGATACAAAGAAAAAGGTGGGCAGAGCTTGAGCAGGAAAAGGAGGGAAAAGGTGAAAAGAAATGAAAAGGAAACGTGAATTTTAGGTGTAGCTAATGAAGCTTAAGCTTCAGGGCCTCTCACTTACATGGACCCCTTCTAAGGCCCTGGGAGGAGCCCTAGCAACGTACACACATGGTCATATGTTTTGTAAATTTTGCAAGAGTAAGATTTTTTTTTTTTTTTGGTAAGGAAGATTGTCCTTGAGCTAACATCTGTGCCAATCTTCCTCTGTTTTTTGTTTGTGGGACGACGCCACAACATGGCTTGATGAGCGGTGTGTAGGTCTGTGGCAAGGATCTGAACCCACGAACGCCGGGCCACCAAAGCAGAGCAAGGAAACTTAACCACTATGTCACCAGGCCTACAACTGGCTATAAGATTATTTCCTTTCCACTCCCACTTTCCCTCTTCAGTATGAGATGCAATTAAGGGGAAGATCAATTGGAGAAACATTTAGTTTGGATTTGTTGAAATGATGGGGTACAAAGTCACATTTGGGTATAGTTAAATTATTCCTGGTTGACCAGGTGTAAGAATAGCTTCTGGAAATAACATATGCCCACTCTACAGAACATCACAACATGAGGACATCAACAAAAAATTGGTCAAGTGTTGCCAATTTAAAGAGTATTTAAAATTTGTCAGAGAAAACTTGAAATTCCCCCAAATCTTGCAACTTATACATGAAGGAAACTTGATAAAAATTTCCCTAAAATTAACAGCTCTAAAATTTAACATGTCATTATCAATAACAAGTTATGACCCTGAAAAATATTTTCCTAGACTAGACATAATGAAAACCAGAGTTCCGTCAACCATGCTAGAAGAAAATCTGAATTATTTTTCTTTTCTCGATATAGAAAAATGCTATTACAAAATTGTTGTCATATGAGGAGGCTACCAAAGAGTATGATGTTTCATCTGGATTTTTAAGTCAGCTTTTTAAAAGTTTGAAATTTGTTCTGATTTATTTTCTCCTTCTAAATATATATATACACTTAAAACTAATTTTGTATTCTTAAGCTTCACACCACCCAAAATCACAATACACTCATGATGTACCCCAGCTTTATTGTGCTGTTGTTTTGAAGATGGAGGGTGGCTTTGAAGCGAAATAACAGCTATTGAACACCTACTCACTAAGTACCACCAGCAGCATTTCCTGATTTCATCCTCATAACAACCATTCAAATTAAGTAGTATTATTCCCGGTATAAATGATGGAACTGAGGCTCAGGTTCCAAGGTCATTCTGCTGGTAAGTGGTAGAGCTGGATTTAAAGGCAGATCTGTCAGATTTCAGAGCCCACGACCTTTCCAGTACATTACCTGGTAAACTGGACATGTGGATAACCAGAGCAAGAGTGGGGACTTTGAGCACACAATATACTAATACAATGTAGTGTTGTAGGGTAATGATTATTTGCAGAAAAACTCTTTTGTTTCTTTCTCTTTGTTTCTACTAATTTTACTAAATGATAATTCCCATGTAAATACAGAGGTTTCTCACACCATCTCAAAAGCAACAGTGTATGCCTGTAATATTGAAATATTCAATGTTTCTGGCCACATACCGTATAGCAGTTCATATATTGGTCTATAATAATATACAACACCATCACATTGATAAAAGCGAGTATATGAATTGCTATAAGAAATCTCAGAGAAGGGGGCAATACACGTGTTAATAAAGTCATAAGGTGTAAGTCAAAATGGGGAAATTAGTGGAATATCTTTCACTAAAGCAAATGTTTTGTCCATAGTCAATATGAAGTGTGCCAATTTGGACTTCCTGGCTTGTTTCCACTTTTACTCAGTAGGCATCTGTCAATTCTCTGTGGCAAGATGTCCATTGGCTGGCTCCCAGGTCCTTATATAACAGGAAGAAAACAGCTCAAGCAAATGCACGTCCTTTTCAAACGAGAATTTCTGTTGTGTATAAATATATTCCCTCCAAGGTCTTCCATTATTGAATGTTTTCACCTCTACAAAGGTGCTTTTAGTACTTATGAATTTGATATTAGAATATTTCATGAAAGTGGATGTAATTATTTTTTGGAGGGGGGGGTTGTTTATCATTTATGGAAAGGACAGCTTAAAAATCTGTGATTAAATTTTGTTGGTGTAGCCAGGTCAAATGTCAACCAAAATGCCATGGTGTGACGTTTCTAACCATGTTTTATTTATAGGGTCTGAACATACCTAGATGATGGGAAATGACCCGTGATAGACAAGAACTTTATAGGAGGTAATTGCTATTGGATTAAAACCAATTCTTTCCTGAGATGGACTGCACGTGAATTTCTGGGGAATTGAATCATCTTATAGTATTTTATGTTTCCTGTGCTAATCTATATAGTATCTGTTTTTAGCATGAATTTGTCAAGCTGGGTATTTTTGAAAGCTTATCAGCTTTTAAAGTGATTCATTTCCACCAATATTTTTACGAGATAGAGATAATAACCGAAGTACTGCTCTGAGAAACAATCTAAATATAGTGTCTATTTGTAGCTAATTAAATGCAGAAACTTGATCTGGGTGTCTATATGGCAAATTCTTCAATTGCTCTTGGCTTGTACCTTAATATAGAACCACGATGCAGATGATTAAAGCTTCCGCAGTAAGCTGAATGTTACATTTGACTTCCATACATTTCATTAGCATCAAGGACAGGCACCTTACCAATCTTAGGTAAACAATACTTCAATATTTTGATGATTTTTTAAAATTTGCTGTCTGTATATACAAGGAACTAATAATAGTTACACTATGCAATAGCAACATATTGGTTTGGTGTAATCCAAATATAGTTTTGTCAGTGTTGTTTTTTTTTTTCCTTAACTGACTTTGTTCTTCAATTGAATTTTATTTTAATTTTGATTACACACGTTGTCAGGCACTATATTGACTGAATCAGCTGCTTAGCTTGGTGTCAAGTCGTTAACCACAGAGCATATTTTGTGAAGTTAGGGACATTAATAAAACCAAAAAAGAACAAGCTTAAAATATTCACTAGGCTGTAACCCAAGCATTTACATACTTCCCAGAGCCTACGAGGTGCTAATAACTATAATTTAAACAAATGACTGAATGGCGAAGTTATGATTCAACTACATCTACTTGGTAACCGTGGTACAGTAAAAGCAAACCAGAGAACCAATTATGAACCCCATGTTATTTAATTTTTCCCAATTATGAACCCCATGTTATTTAATTTCTCATGTTTCAATAGTGTTTTTTTTCTTTTAATAATGTTCTTTTTTTTTTTTTGTGAGGAAGATCAGCCCTGAGCTAACATCCATGCTAATCCTCCTCTTTTTGCTGAGGAAGACCCGCCCTGAGCTAACATCTATTGCCAATCCTCCTCCTTTTTTCCCCTTTTCTCCCCAAAGCCCCAGTAGATAGTTGTATGTCATAGTTGTACATCCTTCTAGTTGCTGTATGTGGGACACGGCCTCAGCATGGCGGGAGAAGCAGAGCGTAGGTACACGCCCGGATCCGAACCTGGGCCGCCAGTAGCAGAGCGCACACTTAACCGCTAAGCCACGGGGCTGGCCCCTCAATAGTGTCTTTTAACATTGTGTCATGAGTGGAGGGTGGGGTCTGAAGAGGCAGTTAAACCCAGGAACGTGAGCATTGCTCAGGAGGACTGGGGGACTTTGTAGAATGGGGAATTTTAAAATAGATCAGTATTTTCTTTCTGCCCAGATGTGGTACGTAGGTTTGGCCGTGGGCAAAGAGACAGAATTAATCATCTCTGAAGGCAGCTTTCATGTCGTTCTCACCTCGACTTTGCTTTCCATTTAGCGGAATATATCCCTCATGTGGATTTTCAGTAAGAACTGGAAATTGTTGCTCAGAATCCACACACATTTTAGTACGGTTTAATAAAAAAACTGAAGCGTATGGGATATTTAAATCCGTATATAAATATTTACTATATTATATATATACTTAACATTAATAATGAGAAAAAATGTGAACAACGATTTCCCATGCCAAACTGAAGGATACAGTGAGGATTCTAACAGTCTGTCTGTATCTGCATTTGCTTATCAAAAACAAATAGCATCTATCTTGCAATTAGGCATCATTCCTGTTATGAGTACCATAAACCTGCCATCAGTTACTGAGTTCTGGTGATCCAGGAGAATGTAAACATCATAAACAAATGGGGATGTGCAAAGAACATTCTGCCTGAACTATGTTAGCAAGTATCTAGTGCTCAGTTTTAACAGGGTTAAAATGACTTCTCCTGAGGTGAGGACAGGACTTCAGTATAACTGTTAAAGTACCCTAAATTTCTCACAGATTTTTGAGGGCCTTGAAAAATACTTGTGAACAACGCAATTTTATAGATGACATCAACTCTTGAACTAACTTATGAAGAAATATTTGGCCAACCTTCCAACTTTGCAGATGAGAAAATGGAGGCCCAGATTGTCCACTGGCTCACCCAGTCTCCCAGCAGACTGGTGAAAGAGCATAAGCTAGAAGCCAGATCTCTTACCTCTCAGTCTTCTTGGCTTTGCAACATTGCACAGCCTCGTACCTACACTGGCTATCGGTCTTTCCTTTCTTTAAAAACACACAGAAACAAATACGTGCTATATTAAAGAAGAATGGATTAGAAATTCCCCATGCTGGGCTGTCACAAAACCCTGAACATTATTGGCAGAACATGGCTATTTCCCACAATGATATTGTCCATTCTCAAAGAGTTCTATCTCTGTTTCTCTACTAAGTGATTTGACCTGTAAAGAAACAGTTGTGTGTAGTAGCTTGTTAGTAGTTATAAAGTATATAGTGGCCCAGGAAAAATTAATCACAACATCTAGTACAATTTCATGTACACAAGCCATACTCTGTAAATTTTTGATAATAATGGTATTTAACATTTATTTGAGACGTTCTTGAAGTAAACATGAACAAGGTTATTTTGCATGATTCACATCTTCTCTCCTTTAGACATATGCTTAGGGTGGTAATCTATCTTCTGGATTGTCTTGGGTGAAGTGCTAATTAGAGGCAATGGAATGCACTGTATATCTCCAAGTCCTTTCCAGATCTATGTTTCTTTTACTCAAAAGTTTTCCAGCTTTTTTATCATGAATATTGTCTCATAGTATATTTTTAGCTAATTTCTGCCTCTTCAAGTCATGCCCCTCCCTCCCAAAAATGGTGGGAGAGAGTTGTAAACGGGACTGTTTGTAATTCAAGTAGACCCCACTAGAGTGCACCATATGATCCAAGAAGCTAATTTAACGTGTTTTTAAAGTCTCAGCGTGGAATCATAACCCTAATCACCACGGAACAATCTAAACATTTAAGCTAAGATGTGCATTGAAAAATAGTGGCTTGGAGAATTATTAAAAACAAGCCCATAGAACTTGTGTTTACACTTTATGTTTATTTGTATTTATGTTTACCACAGAATTTATAACTGTTCTGCACCATGTGAGTTGGCTCCAGGGAACGCTAATATTACATTTTTCAGAGATAAAAATCATTTTAACGTTTCTGTGACATAATAAACAAGCAGAGACTACTTTCTTGCACGTGGCACAGTACAGAATCTTAAACTGAGAGTTTGATGGACAACCATTTCAAGTTCTGATAGGAAGGTGAGGAGAGGAAAATTACATGTTTCAGGACAGAGAGAAAACAGAAGCAAGAGCCAGAAAACCTGAGCATTGAAACAGAAATCACGGAAGGTCTGTGAGAACTCAGCATTAAAACTTGGTTTATGGATACAGGTGGTCTTAAATGGGAAGACAAATGCTCCCAGAGCCCTTGAGGGAAAAGATAAGGACAATAAGAAACCCAACTGGGTGGACACTACAGGGATTGTGAGCGACGGGGGTGCTCAGGAGGAGCAGAGGCAATGACAACCCTGGGACACAATGTCATCCTCTGGGCTCTTAGAAACCTGGTGTCGTTCTAAAGGTTAACAACAACAACAACAAAAAGTTGATTTGGGGGAACACGTCAGGGCAGGAAAAGGGAGAGAGAAGTTTGACATTTGTACTTTTAATGCAAGAAAAGGACTGGTTGCTACAAAGCCCAACCCAAGAGGTCCTTACACCGCTCATGCCTCTGTCAAACACTGAAATCCTGCTCAGGAGGCAAGTCATCCACCTGGGAGATATTCATGAGGAAGAGGAAGCATGTGCATGGTCATGAGTTGGGAGGAAATAAAGGTGAATTGGGAGAAAAGGCTCCCTGGCCACACAATTCTGAGAAGTATTAGAACTGCTAATGATTCCATAAAAATACTTCTCCAGTTACATGGATTTGACAAGTAAATATACCATGTGCGGGAAAAATAACAAGGATTTACCAAGAAAATCAAAGAAATTGAATGGACAAACATCAAAAGCATAGGCCATTCAAGAGGAAGTAGCGTGAGTGCAGCAGCCATAAACTCCCCCATAAGTTTTAAATTAATTCTTCTTTTAAAAATTATCTTTGAATAGCTGAGCTACAGAATTCACATGCCCAGAAGTAATGACAAGTCATCAAATCTTTGTGTTTATTTTTAAACAAGTTACAGTATTCCCCTGCAAAGGGCTTCAGATCAGCCACGTATGTAAGAAATGAATAGCCAGGTCTAACTTCTGTGAAGGCAGTCAAGTGAGAGATCACAGCTGTTGGACATGATCAAATGGCCAGACGAGTTTGGAAATATTGAAACCAAGATTATAATATGAAAAGAAAACATTCATTATCTGATGGTTGAAGGAGATCTCTCTGGGTGAGAAGAAAAAGATAATTTAGATAGGAATTTAAGCATTCCAGCAATGTTTAGGAAGGTGGTAATAGAATGGACTGAGAGACTATAGACACCTGTCTGAGCTTTGTGTCTACTGGGAAAAGCAATAATTCCATACTGGGAGGTGGGAGGCCCCACGATCAGGACAGACATCTCCAGGCAAGGGCAAAACAAAACAAAACAAAAAACACAACAGCTCAAGAGGCCTGCTGTGTGGGAACATCTGCAAAGAAATCTCACAGTAGTTCATCCAACAGAATGAGACCGACCACGTTCAGTGGGTTTCACTGTCCTGGAAAACCCATGAAATTCAGAACCACAGAGTGAGTTGGGGAATCGCTCTGGGTTATGTTACTTGGGCCTGTATTTTCACAGAATGATTGCCTTCTAAATACTTACAGCATGTTGCACCCATAGGAATACAATTACAATAGCACTTTATGAATAATCTAAGTTGAATCAAAATGTAAGTCACAAGAGCTCTGAGACAATTTGGGAATTGGAGGGGTTTATTTTCATTTAAAAATCAGGAAAAAAATTTAAAATATATTAAGTATTTTGTTTCAAGTTAGCACTTCCCCAGTCTTAGTCATTTTGCTTTTGCTTTCTTTGTCTGCCCTGACAATTTCTCATTTAAAATTCTTTATAAACCAATTGAACTTAGTATGAGGCTGTTCAAAACACACTTTAAAGAAAACCATATCAGATAATTCAAATAACTGAATGCGTGAAATTAAAGAGCTGTCAGCTCATTCTATGAAAGGAAAAAGGGAAAAAGAAAACAAATTGAAAGTGATTCTGCTAAAGATATCTATGACATGTTGTTGCGTGAAAAAAAGCAGACTGCCAGCAGCAGGAAAAGTCCGACCTCATTTAAAAAGAGAGGATAGATAGATAGATAGATAGACAGATAGATAGATAATAGATAGATTACACATGTGCACACAGTATAAAAGACACACAAATTATTTTATATTAACAATACTTATATACAAGTGGTATATTTGTGGCTGATTTTTGTTTCTTCTTGTTCTTTATTTGCATTTTCCAAATTTTGTACAATTACTATATATCACTTGGAAATAAGAAAATAATAAAAAACATATTTAAAAATAAGACAACTCATTTTCTTATAAATGTCCCTGGCATGGTTCAGGATGTCAGAATTGGTGACTCAGAAGGGTACTGTTGGATCTGACTGCTGTATTTTGGGAATTATTTTCTTTTTTGTGAGTCATAGCAGTTTGCTCAGAGTGAAATAGGGCAGAAGGAGAAGGCAGGCGTTTGGCTGGTGGAGCTCATCACTTTAGGCTCTTTCCTCACCCTACCCAGATCCTCGAGAGTATGCCAGATCTGTTTAAAAGAGGCCTGTTGGCCTGAGTGTCCCACCAGCATGATTTATTTTGTGCAGAGCCTGCTGTGGGCCGGGCCTTGCTCTGTCTCCATCTAATTGGTCTCAACCCCCACGTTGGCTAATTGGCTCCTTTCTTCATTCTTATCTCTAGCCTTGACACCTCCATCTTTGCCTCAGTAGGTGTGTCTTTCTGGCTAGCTCGGCCGCAGTCTGGCAGGACACTGCACCTGAGGGCTCTCACGGAAGATTTAATGAGGGGTCTTTCATTTGGCAAAGAATTACGGGGTGCAGCTCCTCACCTCGCTGACCTCGTTTGAACAGCTCGATTCAGGATTCAGGCAAACAGTCAGCGCTGGATAGAGGAAGCCCCAGCTGTAATGAGATTTCCCAGCAGGCTGATGGAACTGGCATGGTGACGGGGAAAGTGCAGGTGTGTAATACCAGGAAGCTGGACAGGGGGGATGGTGGTTCCTGGGGAGGTCTGTCCACAGGATCAAGGCTCCAGATACCAGGTAGCTTTACAGGACAATTTCCAATCTTGAGGCAAGAGCCAAACAAGAGAAAGGCAGAGGCCTGGTACTCACATCAGAGAACTGGTGAACCAAGCAGGTTCATGGAATAGGGTCTCAGAATGGGAACCTGGGCAGGTAGGTGCTCACTGCTAAGAACTAGGGCCACAGGAGAGCTCGAATGCAGGAGCCCCTCTCTCAGGATGCAACCACTACAAGAGGCAAGTTGCAACTCTAAGACCAGGATAAGAGCTCAGGTATTTAGTACCAAATCTCACCAGAGGGGGAATGAGCCAAGTAGTATAGGCTCAGGAGCTGGGAAAGGTGAAAGAGCAAGGCTATGAAGAGGCTTGGAGGGTGAGTAGGGAGCACACATGGAGACTTCAAAGGGAAAATGGGCCAAGAAAAATTAAAGTGGACCAAAGTCAGAGAATTCTGGATGATATTGAATATTATTCAGCCATATTGACTCATTTCAAATAAAGTTTTAAGTACCCAAGTAACATAAAAATATATATTTGTTGTAAAAATTCTAAGTTATTACAAATAAGATTAAAGTCCTCTTTTGATACCATGTCAACCTGGTCTACTTCCCACCTGTCCCCAGTAATATCACTGCTACCATCCTTTCTGACCTTGAATAAATTTATATACAGATTTTTTAAGCTAATTACCCTCAAAGAGGATCTTTCCAAATACCTACAATTCAAAAGGAGTAAGCATTTTGCCCATGTTGAATGGACTTTGAAGAGGCTGTCTTACAATTACTCTCCCTGGAAAGCAAGCTTGTCATCCTAGCCATGCATGCTGTACTGGATCACCAAAGGCAGCACTCAGTGGGCAGGTTATGGTTTCAGAGGTAAGCAGAGGCCTGGAGATAATGACAAATCAATGTGTTTTAAAGTATTTGATATTGATTTTAAAATCAATTCAAGTAGACATTATTAGAAAAGCCAGAATTTCTTTTTTTTTTTTTTGTGAGGAAGATCAGCCCTGAGCTAACATCCATGCTAATCCTCCTCTTTTTGCTGAGGAAGAGCGGCTCTGAGCTAACATCTATTGCCAATGCTCCTCCTTTTTTTTTTTTTTTTTCCCCAAAGCCCCAGTAGATAGTTGCATGTCATAGTTGCACAACCCTCTAGTTGCTGTATGTGGGACGCGGCCTCCGCATGGCCGGAGAGCGGTGCGTCGGTGCGCACCCGGGATCCGAACCCGGGCCTCCAGTAGCGGAGCACACGCACTTAACCACTAAGCCACAGAAAGCCAGAATTTCGTTGACCTCTTTGCATTTATTTTATAGTTTAATATTGTTTTTATTTGGAAGGGCAGTATAATCTCAGTGCTTAGAGCCATGGAAATCCAAATCTGCACACATGATACAGGTCAGTGGTGTTATGATGTGATGTCGTGTTATCCACAAACCCTCCTTTTTGCACATGCGTGCACACACACACACCCCCCCCAACCAAAGTAACTTGAGAATTTCTTGCTGTAAAATTTTATCCATTTAGTTTAAGGATTTGGTCCTTATAAAAACACAGACACTTGCTAATATGGGTTATACAGTAAAGCCTTGTCCACCACGGATGGTGGGAGGGAGCATGAGGATGCTGGGGAAGAAGCAGAGGAGGAAGGGAATGAGCCAAGAGTCAGGAGATGGGAGCCCCCAAGACAAGTGTGACCACCTTCATGATTTACCTGTGACCAATACTGCGTCTTCACAGCTTTATATTTTTTGCAGTCCCTTTCAACAAAGAAATGTACAAATAACTCTGTTCGTTTCCCTATGGCTTTTAAGAGCTGATCTCAAAATAATTTTCTTTTACAAAGAAGTAAAACAGATGATAATAAGCAAGCAGTGAACGTTTCTTGCTGTACGCAGACAGTATTATCAGAATTTCCTGTTTTATAACCCATCCAGGAAGATACATATATATGTCTTATGTATATGTATACACACACACACATATATAAAAGCTAAGTGAGAATGAGAAGATTTTAAGGAGAGAACAATGGGGAATTGGAGAAATTATTGAAATTCAGCATTTCCATATTTAGCTCCTTAACAAAAAACAAGGTTTGTGCAAGTAAAGGCACAGCAGATTTTTTCCTTTTTTATTTCAAGATTACATTAATTTAATGTACATCAATTCATTACCTAAGAGTTTACATGTTTGTGTACAATCAGGGAGATTTAAGTTTCTCTGTGAATTTACTACTTCAAATGAAGGAATTACAGCATATCTTAGTCAAATGAAATAAACATTAATAGTCATTGTGCCAGTAAGGAGCTTTGAATGTTAAAATATCATTATGAAATTCAGAAAGAACATCCAACTTTAAAAGCATTGAAAGTTATTTTTGGCCAAATATAAATCCTTCAGGGGTATTTGGGAAACACTGCTATACTTGTAGAATCACTAGTAGTAACTGTCAGATACAATCTCAAGACTTTTTGTGAAGAAAACTGATTCCCTAAATTCTTATCTTTATCTTAAAATCTAAGTGCAGGAATTAGGAAGGAGTCTATTTTCCAAGTGTTCAAGTGATCCAAATTTTACAAGCACGAAAGTACACATTTACTAGTTGCTCAACAATAGACTTCCCTATGTCTCACGTCTCAAATCTCTTTCCCATATACCGATTATAAACTCCATATACCTGTGAATTTTCTTTTCACAAATCATATATGCCTTTCCACACACTCTGCAACTTGATAGTTACTGCATTCTTCTAACAAAGTCCTTAGGTCCCTTAAGAATTAAAATATGGTTAAAACTATCTACTCGCCGGACTGTCATAAAGATTGAGTTTAAATAATATGAAAAACCTAATGTAAATCCTTGAACTAAGAACCTAATATAAACTCTTGAACCCCCGATACAGCTCTATTGAGTTTTGCCCTATAACAAACCACCTCAACTACTAGTTACTTAAAACAACCACCATTTATTTAGCTCCTAATGCTGAAGATCAGTAATTTGGACTGGACTCAACTGGATCATTACACTGATCTGAGTAGGCTCGACAAGTCTCTACTGGTGGTCCCTCATGGGTCCTCAGCTGGCCTCCTATAGCAGTCATAGGATTCCAAGAGTAGCAACTGGAAGCCTGCCAAGCCGCTCAGGGCCAGGCTCAGAACTCACATGACATTGATTCTGCCACATTCCATTGGCCAAATTAAGTCACAAGGTCAGCCTACATTTAACCTCTTGACGAAAGGAGGTGCAAAGAATTGTGGCTTGTTTTGCAACTCACCACAGCCTTCAGTTCATTTCTGTTTCTTTTCCTATACTGTAGCAAGATGTCTTCACTATCAAATTGAAGAATTAATTTGAAATTTATTTTCAATTTTATCTCTGAAACAGTGCACATTTCTCCAGGGCATGTTTCTTGCTTTCTCTTCCTAGCATTTCTCCTTTGTTTTCCTGAGGTTATATCTATGTAGCACTTTGGCGTTGCAAAGTTCTTTTGCTTTATGTAATTCTCACAACGGTCACTGAGGTAGACAAAGCAAGCATTTTAATTTCCATTTTATAATAAGGAAATAGCAACTCAAATACATTGTTGGGTGCTGAGCTGACTTGAACTGGTTCCTGAGAGCCAATTGTTAAATTTTCAGGAGTCTTGTGAGCCAGCTGTTAAACCCAGACATTATTAAAAATTAGATTTTATAAATTTACAATCAAATAAATTGTATCAACAAAAGTAATAGATACTCAAAACTCATCATTTCCTAATTATTTTACTGTTATCTTAAGGTTATTTATGTCTACTGTATCTGTATGATGGAAATACCATAAAATAATGTGCTACATACGTCTTTCCATTCGGCAACGTATGTTGGTAGCTTGAAACTGGCTAGGTTGAGAGTGTTTACACTGTGGAAATCAGTATTTGATTTCTTATTTTGTTGACTGTCTAGACTTTAAAAAGTGATGAAGAAAATATTAATAAAGCAGATTAAATTTAAAAACGTGGGCTTTTTCTCTTGTGATGGGGACTTTTAAGATTTACTTTCTTAGCAACTTTCAAATATGCAATACTGTATTATTAACCACAGTCACCATGCTGCATATTACATGACATGAAAAAAATTTGTAATTGTGTATGGTGACAGATGTTAACTAGAATTATTGTGGTTATCATTTCATAACATATACAAATATCAAATCGTCATGTTATACACCTGAAACTAATAAAATGTTATGTGTCAATTACACCTCCATCAAAAGAAAAATATGTTATACCCATAGCTGTTACATTGTGAATAGCACAAATAATTGAGGAAATATCCTTCCAGTATTTAAATCCTATTATCTGATCTAGTAAAGAAGTCACATGTTTGACGAACAAGTAAAGTTCCAACATACAACTTCGTTGCCTAACTTTTGTTGTCTTAGTAATGTAACTGAAAATATCAATCAACATTCGAGTCGGAGCTACACTCAGAGAACCAGCCCAAGTTCTTAAGCCAATAAGTGTTAAAGTGGAGGTGCAAACTCAGGCCCTGTGTCCCAGGCTTAGCATTCTTTTTCTCAAACCCCTTGGTCCCTCCTCTCATAGAGAAGTGCAACAGAGGGACAGGTCTACAATTGTTGATTGCAGACAATGTCTAGTTCCTTTCTTTCCTTTCTTCACATCTCATCTTAAAGGTTCACTTTATTTAAAAAACTTAGGTGTCAGAGCAGTCTGAATGTGTTAACATTAAAGAATTTTACATTTTTGTTTTTAGGAGAAAAAGAACCTCCAAGCCTGCTTTTCACACTGTAGGTCACAACTGGGAAGCCAAATTAATAGTTATTAGGTTCATAGATTCTCAGTGGGGCCAGATGTGTGCCCTGCTCCTCATTAGCTGTGTGACCTTGTGCCAGCCAAGCCTCTTTCTTTCCTCAACTTTAAAGTGAGAGTAACAATGATGATTATTGGATGAGATTTTATCAGATTTAAATGAAATAAAGAGTATAATGCCCTTTGTATCATGCTTGGCACATACTGAACATTTAGAACATGTTAGGAATAGTAAAACTGTTCCTTCACTAAGATACAAGGTGTCATAGGAGGAAATAGATGTGTGGCAGATGATGTTGCTTGGTCGAGGCTGTCCCATCACCTTCCAATGGTCCGTGTGGGGGTGTCTGTGTAACCTAGTGAGGGCCAATGAAGTAAATGGAACTTCTTTTAAGGGACAGACTTGACTGCATGGCCCTTTGGCCTTTTGCCATTCTCTCCTCCTTCTTCTGTCCAGAGGTGGAGCAGCCGTCAGGCCATTGTCATGAAGATAGAAGCTAACATGCTGAAGATGGTGGCGTGTGTAAGACAGGAAGAGCTGAGATCCTTGATGACATCACTGAGCTGCCAAATGCCCTGGACTGACAACCTCAGACTTCTTGATTTGTGAGAAAAATAAACTCCTGTCTGCTTAAGCCACTACAGGGATGTTTTCTATTATTTGCCACTGAGAATATTTTTAACTAATAAAATGTGTCAAAATTAGAGGTGAGAGTCAGGGAGGAGGAAAGAGAAGGGAGGTAGAGAGAGAAATTGAGTTCATGAAAAACAGTTGTTTGTTTAACTTCTTAAGAATAAATACCTTCTAATCGTCAATACTATACATTTCCTTAAAAATTATTGATCACATAGTCAGGAAGATAATAAAATGGCAGAAAATACCAAATAAAGAGTTCTATAATTCAAGAAATTTCCTGTGGAGAAAAAGAAATCTGTTTTATTCCTAACTCTGAACACATTTAAGGTTGAGAAAAATACACGACAGTAGATGGTAAATTTAACCTAAGGAAAGGTTGCCTAAGAATGGACCATATAACTGTCAGAAGGAAAAATAATTATATATATACATGTTTTTTCTACTGTGTATTACTGAACTTCTAATGAAGAGTTGCCTGGATATAGGAAACATGGGCTGTAGCAGTTGATACAATCTTGCCAAGAGTAGCTAATTTGGGGCCAGTTATCAATTAAAAAATTGATGCTTAAAATAAGCAATATTCACTGCAATTAATTAAGAGGAGTATGTTATTCTGTTACTCTCCTAATGTTCTTAATTTAAGTTACAGGAAAAGTAGCATTTAGCCGGGCTGGACTTCCTCTGCAACTCTCATTTTCTGCCTACAGTAATGTCCAGAACAGAGAAAGATTTTTCCTTTATGAGTTCTTGGTGCTTGGTGGCTATGAAAAACTTGGGGCTTCCCTGAGGCAGCATCTTAAACAATTCACAGTATAATAAGATTAAATTCTTTCTCTTTCCAAAAATATGACTTTTCTTGTACACAAAGGAATGAAGGCATCTGGAGGGTGCTCTGAATTGGGAGGGGGACAGAAGGACTAGTTCCCAAGTGTCCAGCCCTTTAAAGGGCATATGGCTTTGGGAAGCCTGGGTGCAGCACTGAGTCAAAAGCTCCTAGAGGCACCAAACCAGTGACAGTTTAGCCCTGGTGAACGCCACTTCTGTTTGCCAGATCTAGCTTGTCCCATCCCCACTGGCCTTGCCTACCTCAGATATCTTTCCAGCCCTATTTTTGTCTCTCTCCTGTTGTCTATGGCTTCAGCCCTCCCCACAATTCCCTTGCATTACTCTGCATTTGGTCGGTATCACTCTTCGTTTGGTCGGTATCCTATTCTCCATTCTTGCCCCTTTGTCAGAATGCATTTCTGATTCCTCCTATGTTTTGATTTTTTTTTAGGCCAGTTAATCAGAATAGCTCCTCAGACCCCACAGCTTACCTTGCTGTCCTTCCTCCTTCCACCATCAATTTTCCGGCTAGCGGTAGCTTGGTGATGGGCTTCCCTAAGTTTTCCCTGTCCATCTATTTAATAATCTGTGCTAGAATTTTGCCAGGCATTGATCTCAGATTTGTTGATCTACATTTCCAAGATGCACCTTTTTAAATCCGACTTTTCAAAAATGGTAGCAATATTTTCCTAGTTTGGGCACCTGAACTCTTCATTATGAACCTCCACACTTACCCACAGAGGTCCTGTGATCACATCTCTAAGAATCTTGGGTATATTATATGTCAATTATATCTCACTAAAGCTGGAGGGTGGGTGACTCTTGGGTATGATTTGTGTGTTCTTGGAGTTTTAAAGATGTTTAAAGAAGCAAGCGATTTTCAATGATTGCCTCTTTGAAGCTGCTCTTTTGCACTCTCCTAACTACACTGACTATGAGGCCTAATTTAGGTAACATTTTCTTCATAGAGAAATAAAAAGAGAGCTCAAGAGTTCTGTCTTTTCTCTACCATCCGCTAATATCATACCATCTGCCCCACGTCTTGGCCATATCTCTTTTTTGCTGTTCTTGTTCAGAACTTAGCTTAAGAAAAAGATTATGTGAAACCCTTAAAAACATTGTTAGCATTTCTACAAGATTCAACACATCCTACACTTGAGCCTTTTTGATATTATTCTCCTAGGTTTATATCACTCTCACATACCGATCCTTGAAATTTCAGACCTCCTTCCAACTATTATGTGTTTCCCTTGAAAACATCTGTTCATTGAAATGCACACGGGGCAGAGGAAATAGCAGGAAGCACAAAAGAGGATCTGCTTTGACATGTCCCAGAGTTCACCTCTTGGATATTATAAACTGTATTATAATTTTCTCCAAGGTTTGTGTCATTTTCATTTAACTCAAAGTATTGCTGTAGATTAACAATAAATGTATATTAGAAGTTGCTCTTGTTGCTTTCTCAATCTTTTATGATATTATAGTGTTAACAATAACAGAGGGCCGGCCCCGTGGCTTAGCAGGTAAGTGCGCGCTCCACTGCTGGCGGCCCAGGTTCGGATCCCGGGCGCGCACCGACGCGCTGCTTCTCCGGCCATGCTGAGGCCGCGTCCCACATACAGCAACTAGAAGGATGTGCAGCTATGACACACAACTATCTACTGGGGCTTTGGGGGAAAAATAAATAAATAAATAAATAAAATAAAAAAAACAATAACAGAATTATCTGATGTTCTTCATTCACTAGAATGAAGCTTTCTGTACGTGACTAGAGTTTTGGACTCCATTACTGTCATATCTGCTCTGTCTGTATGTTGTGAGTCTTCTGTCTTCTCCATCTAACTGGACATAGTGTGAGATACTTAACAACACCACTTCTGTTTTTTCCCACATTCTCTCTTCTTCTCTTTTCACCTCAATGCCCTGCAAACACTCAACCCTCAAAATCATAGATTTCCACATATTTCCACATGCCACTTATGTTCCATCTGCTTCGTCTGAGCCAGCTATATCCTCCCATTGCTTGATTTTAGCCTCAGGGCCACTCTGCCACCTCGGGTGATAATTATAAAGTCATCTTTATCTTCCAGTGCTAATATTTCAAATTCTTTTTCTCCATTCTCCATGACCATACAGACATCCCGGGCTATAATTATTCTTCCTTCCTCATGTCCTTCCTCCCTCCTCTTTCTCTCTTGCTCTGCTTTCATCACATATGCCTACTAAATGCCCAGTGCACAGGGTACACCAGTGAACAGGAACTTATGATCTGAGGAACTCATCGATTTTAATCAAAGACTGAACTTCTGAAAGTATCTAATGTGCTTATGTATACAACTTAATAAGTATTGTTTATTGAGTTCCTAGCACGCACAGAGCACCAGGCTAGGAAATAAAATAATCAAACTGAAGTGGTATAGTGAAGGGTTGGTTTACTGAAAGAAAATGGGCTTTGAGGTCGGTGGGCCTGGATTTAAAACTCTATACCAGTTCCCCACTCTTAGACTTAGGTGAGTTACTCTTGGTCTCCTCATCTATAAAAAGGAGATTACCACCTTATAAGATGATTATGAGAACTGGAGATGTGTGTATGTGCTATCTAATCTGGAAAAAGACTTTGAATATTACATCCACAGGATGGACCAAAATATAGTCTATATCTTATCTACAAAAAGGAAAACTCATTAGTTTCCCAAATTACAAACATATCTTTCAATTGGATATTCTGCTTAAAATGATATGCTGGTTTTCTCTCCAATAAATTGAGATATGGGTTTCCCAATCTAATATCCCACAGGAGGAGTCACCAGGTTTTAAGTTTAGCTATTGTACCATTGACTGTTGTTATATTGTTTTAACTAAGAAAGTATTGTGTATAATGTTTGAGTTTATTTTTGGAAGTATTTAATGATATGTTGTCTTTTTTACTTCATGGACAAGAATCATATATGAGAGAAAATGTTACAATCCCAGTATTGATTTAAAGTTTTAAAGCTCTCTCAGAATCTTTACTAAAATCCCACCACCTGAATCAGTGTGGGCAAAAAACCTTTTTTGGCATTATTATGTTTTTTAAATTGGCACAAAACAGGATGCTTCGTAGCCCTTCTTATTTTTTTTAAAGTGTGCTTCATAATTGGGTCAGTTTTCAGAACACAAGGCTGCTTCCTTCCTGTGGTCAGTTTTGCCTACCACCCAGCTGGACCCTGTGTCTATAACAGACAGACCTCTGCTCCACACATCTGCAGGCCCACAAAGATTAGCCACTGTCATCCAACAGTGGGCACATCCACTCTCGTGGGCCCTCCTCACTTGTTCCCGTCTGTCTCTCCTTTGACCCAGTCTGGTTTCTGGCCCTTGCCCCTATCAATTGTGTGTGATTGCACTCTGACCTTGAGACTTGTGAGTTCCTGGTCTACACCTTATTCTCCTTCAAAGACTCTGGCTGGCATTTGTACTAAGAGCTCTCTTCCGTTGGAGTTTTCTCAGTAGTAAAACCCATGCTATTTGGGCATTCATTCATTCATTCATTCATTCAATAAATCTTTATAAATCAGCTAATATATGTCAAGTTTCCTGCCTTGAGACCCATTTCTCAAGCTTGTTCCTTATTCCCCCAGAGAGACTTAGACAAACCTTTTCCCAGCCCCTTCCATCTGTAGTTACAATGATGGTTTCCACCTGTCATTCAGTCAAACCCAGCTCTTGGGCCAACACTGACAGTTAGAAGATGGAACACGAGTGGTGGATTGAATCTGTAATTGGTCTTTCTGCTGTAAACCTACAATTCAGTGTACCTGGAATGAACCCACCACATTGCAGCTCTCTCTTACTTCCTGCTGTATTGACCAATCTATACAATAAAGTGTATGCCTCATTTTTCTCAACTAGCAACCTAGTCTCCCTCCCAGGCCTGGGACATGGCCTCTGCCTTAAGCCAGTCCACTTTTTGGGAGCCTTGACAAACCCAGCTCCTGCCAGTATGTCTCCACCATCACTACCACAGCCAACTGTTCTGTGCACAGTTGCTCATATGGAGTCTGGTCCTGAGCAGAACTGGTTCATATGCCTAATATTGAGAGTTGCCTAGTGCTAGTTCCATCCACCAGATTGGATTTTGTTTAACATCCTCTGGAACCAAATTACACCACTTTGGGCCTTTTTAGTGTGCTACAGTTTCTTGATATCCTCTACGCTCCCTTTCATTCCCATCCTGTTGAGGTTTTCTCCTTGACCCCCACTTCAGCCATATTGCTCAGTCACTGCATGTCTCAGGCCTGAGTTTGTCTGAGTTATGATACGTGCCAATACTAAGATAATCATATAACTTGCCATCCAAACCGGGATAATTTTGAAAGTAAAATGGAGTCCAATTAATAACTATACTGGGGCAATAGGTATCAACATGAACTGTCCCAGGTAAACTAAGTGACCCTAACCGTAACAAACATGATGATAAATACCCTATGTACTGATTTTATGGCTCTCTCTTTCAGGACTAGGAATGGCCTTAAGAGAAGCTCATTGTATTTCTGAAAATCTGAATATTAGTTATACCAGCATCCAAACTGTCATTTTCGTTAAACTTGCTTTAGTATACTAATGAATGCTATCACATAATTGTATTTAACGGATCAACTCATTTATTTGCTCACGGTCTATTTCGTGTCTAATGTTATCTGCCACAGATGTTAGCGCACAGTAGTTGCTCAAAAAATGTCTATTGAATATGATAGGTTTGTAAGATTACATTTCTGGACAAATAAATATGTGAGGAGAACTCTGTTAAGAGTTAATCATAGTAATCATAGTAAGTCATATGAGTATACATGTGAATGAGGGTATTTCACAACTCCAGTCTTCAAAATCTTCTAAGCCGAAGCCTTTTCTCCTAGATTTTATGATCAGAACCTTGGGCTTAAAATGGGTACCCATTTGTGTCTTTAAATAGATATGGGATTTGGAGGTGTGGCCTGAGAAAATTTTATGCAGAGATAGCTCATCTATCCTCTTCTCACGGAGGGTAGAGTACACTTACATGAATGCAAAACTGCCCATGAATATCTTTCCCAAATGTTACCATAGAGAAGTATCTTTGCCAATCAATGAACATCTTCTTCCCTTCCACAACATACCTATTTATCAAACATGAGGTTACTTAAATTTTACTAATATCCTGATGGGCTTTGTCACAAGGTAGATTAGCTATTTCAATGCAATATGGGGCTAATTTAGAGGAAAATCATTATGTTTTCTTCATTGCAAGAGGCTATCCCTCTTCAGGAAATGTTTGAAAACAGAATCCATGCTACGTACAAAAAAGAAAACCGTTGCCCAGAGCCTCATACAATCACATCTGAAGTATGTACTTTATTTGAAAAGTCTTCTGTTTTTTTCCTTGTGACTGTATTCTGTTGTGTTCCAAATACTTATTAGTGAAGCCCATCTATGCACCCTCCCGTGAGTTCTTGAGGTGTGCTGCTGTTCTGCCGTCAAATTAATGAGATGTAGGCCATCTTACTGTCTTTTGCTAACAAAACAAGTACATTCAAAGCAAAATCATTTGTTAGATAATATCATAGCTAGTGTCTTTGCTGGGGAAGAAGTGAAGAAATACAATGAACTCAATAATCCCACAGCCTCCTAAAACTTCCAAATTTATGCATTTTAAAGCTGCATATGTTGGAGACATGCCATTTCAAGGCCTCTTAGTGGAAGGAGTCAGAGTCTCCCTGCCCATGGCCATCAGGTTGTCCCTTTAAGGAAAGGCCGTGGCAGATGGCAGAGGATTCCAGAGTCTTCATAGTCTCATAAATTTCAGTGTCATTGTTATCAGAGATATTAGATAAGATACTTCTCAGTGAATGTGTCTGGACAGTATGCATAGTGGTAAGTATATAAGCCCTGGAAAATGATTGTCTGTGTTTAAGTCACAGACCACCTGCTGAATAGATATGCAATCCTGAACAATTGCTTAACATCTCTGGGCATCAGTTTCCTCATCTGTAAAATGGTGATAATAATTATATATACCTCAGAAGTTTATTGAAAGGATTAAATGAACTAACGCTTGTAAAGTGCTTTACAGGAGGGTCTGGCATAGGAAGTGCTTAATAAATATTAGACATTATTAATATTAAATATACCCACAGAGAGCACAAACCATTGGCATGTGTACTGCCACATCCTGTAACAAGAGCACACTCTTCTATTGAACTCAGATATAGGCTGCAATCCTTCTAACAGAATCCTTCTAAACATAGAGTGCAACCAGCCTCTACATTTGACCCAGAGGAAACCTACAACGCAAGGAATGAACAGCTAGAAATAGTGTTCATTCAAGAGCACACACTGAAAATGCATTAAGAAAATAGCCTATATAGGCATTTCTGGTGTTTTTCACATTGTGGAAGGTGAGTTGCCTGACAGAAATAGAGAAGGCAGACTCCGTGTGGCAGGCTCTGACTTGTGGAACTCCCATTTTGGTGGGAGATTCACGTGTGTGCAATTAAATTTTGACAGTGATCATGTAAAATGCCTCCCTTGAAGAAGACAGCAACTGATATTCCACAGAGGTTTTGTCTGTAAAATAATCCTCTGCACTTTAGATCCTCCATCTCCCTTCCTTACACAAAGCTTATTTTAAGTCAGTTGTGAAAAAACAGCCACCAGGCTTTGTATCCAGGGCCTTAAGCAAGTCAAGACAGGCCTCGTGAGAATTAGGCGCTACCCAGAAGCTCTTAAAAGCACAGACTGATTACATACATTCATCAGCTGAAGTTCTTTTAGCATTTACTTTCTATCAGTATATAGGGCTATGCATGAGAGATGAAGAAATTCACACGATATGGTTCTTATCTTTAAGCAGAACAAAATTTTAGTAAGTGAGAAAGATACATAGGCAAATAATTATAATAAATTATAATAAAAACATGATAGGTTTGGTGTTAGACTAATTTTCAAATAGATACAAGCACAAAGAGAAAAGGATTAAATGCACTTCCCAGAATCATCTAAGTGGTTAGTGGCAGCGTTGAATCTAGAAATAAGTGCTCCTGCCTTCCAGTCCATAGTCATTGCCTCGACAACATCTGATCATAATTTAATACCTTGGATTTACCTTTAACACTATCTTATGCTGCAGATACAAATCTCTCTCACATAAACCACCTCACTTCATAAACAACTGTACCCCTCCTTTCTCGTTGGGTTTGCTGGATCTTGGGTATCTGCACACAATCTCGATGTAACTGCTTTAGCAAGACACCAGCACTCGCATTGGCAGTGATCAGGAGAAGTGGTGGGAAAATCAGGAGTTTCTGGAAGCATAAATTATAAATTTTAAGAATGGCCAATCCATATACAATTTCTGCCACCTAATAGTTTTTCAAAGTTATTTGCATGCCTGGTGTAAATCCTTTATACATAAGTGTGAAGAAGATGAACGATGGAAATGAACAAGTGATGAGGGAACAGCCTGATAGTTCAGCAATATAAGGGACTGTGACACAAGAAAAAAATGTTATAATGTTTTATAATAAGTGACAAAAGGGATTTTTATATTTAGCACTGAATTTTTGAGATGTGATAACACTTTCAAAATGCCAATATTAACTTAAACTGAAGCAAGGAATAATTAGAGGGAAAAGTCAATGCACTGCTTGCTTGTGCCACTCCATAGTGAGTACTGGTTCTAAAAGATCTTTCTCCAGAGGAGTTGTCAGGGGAAAAGTTAAAATTAGAATAGCTGGGCCGGCCCCGTGGCTTAGCGGTTAAGTGCGCGCGCTCCGCTGCTGGCAGCCCGGGGTTCGGATCCCGGGCGCGCACCGACGCACCGCTTCTCCGGCCATGCTGAGGCCGCGTCCCACATATAGCAACTAGAAGGTTGTGCAGCTATGACATACAACTATCTGCTGGGGCTTTGGGGGGAAAAATAAATAAATAAAATCTTTAAAAAAAAATTAGAATAGCTGTTTGAGCACCGAGCAAGAGAAAGAAACGTCTTGCAGGTAGATTCAAAATATTTGAATAAAGTTCAAGGTAGGGAGACTTCAGCCTTGCTTTTCAATAGAAATCTAAAAACATCTTAACAAAAGTTCTTGAATCCTCTTTATTACAAGGTGGGGAGTAAATCAATGAATTGAGTGCTGTGAGAGAAACGGTCAAACACGTTCTTTCTTTACCTTGCAGGAAGAGTCATCTTAGGGAAAGGACACATTGGAAAGCTCAAGTAAGGGAGATTATTATTTGCTTTCTCTGGCCAAGATGCATTCTGTCTGTGACAACTGATTTATGCACTGAGAAAAATATAGTTTCTCTTCTCTGGGACCACAAACAACTTCAGTTTTGTTTTGTTCCTCCTCTCAGAGCACTAACGGTTTGACATGGCATATATTACATACCAAATGGAACATAATGCGCAAAATATACTCATCACTCAAGGCAAACAAATACTACCTTCACATTGTGGTTTGGGAGAAACCACAAAACAGCATGTCATTAATTATTCAGCATGTTTCCTTTGTTCTCTTTGTCAGGAACTGAGTACTCCACGGGAGTGCACCCGAAGTATAAAATTGTTAAGTTTTCCCTGATAACACACCTGTTCTCTAAATAGAGCTGGCTTCTATTTAAGGAGAGACCAAACTGAAGTCACATCCTGCTATAAATTCCTCGTTTCTGTGAGTTGTGTTACAGTGCATTGCCACGACAAGCAAAAGAAATCAAGTCCAAGAAAGTTTGAGTTGATACATTAACTCTTTTTGGTCAAATTTGCAATTCTCATTGCTCAAAATTTTAGTTGGTAAAAACGTAGGTCTGCACTTATTCTCTCATTTCTTTTTTGAGGCCAAAACTTTGTATTCTGTGAACTCAGAACTCTATATTTATGGAGTCGGGAGAACTGGGTTCTACTCAGGTTTGCTACTAATTAGCTATGACACCCCGGCCAGGTCACTAAGTTCACTATCACTCAGTTTCCTAACCTGTAAAGTGAGGTGTTTTATGAGACGGTTCCTAAGGTCTTTCCTACTTCCGAAATTCTCACTCAGCTCGTGAAATTATAGTAGAACACATTCTGTCGGCATTTCTGTGACCACATAAGCAATAATCAAATATTGATAAGTTAGAGATATTTGTAAGGCTTGCAGGACAGCTAAGTCAATAAGTAAATTATGATTTAAAATTGGATCTGGATCAAAATTATTTAGAGACTTCTATCAGTTTCAGGAGAAAATAAACTTTGACTAGATTCAAAGACTACAGCGATGCTAAAACATTAAGTCATGATTTGGTTTGTTGAGTAGTTGAATTCCATCTGGTCCTGTGGAGATTTTCTAGATAAGAGTGTAAAGGATAAGTTTTTGTCATTAAAATCAGTAGAATTATTCTACATATTGAAAAACTACTTCTCTAAGATGTCTCAGGACTTTTTTCTGAATTCTTTCTGTTAGACCTAGAGGAAGAATAGACAGTTTTGGAAGTTAGGGCCTTGAAAATGGAGCGAGAGGGAGGAACTGGTGATGGTGACAGCACCGCTTCTCCCTGAACTGGTTATAACATGTGATAGAGACAATGTACTACTTCTTGTGCTCATTGACTAAAATTCTCTACTCAGTCTTTTGAAGTAATAAGCTTTATTTTTTAGAGAAGTTTTAAGTTCACAGCAAAACTGAGTGAAAAGTACAGAGTTTCCGTATACCCACTGCCCCATACACACACAGTGTCTCCAACTACCAACGTCCCACACTAGAGAAGTACATTTGTTACCACTGATGAACCTACACTGACACATCGTTAACACCCAAAGTCTATACTTTATACTAGGGCTCATTCTTGGTATTGTACAGTCTATGGGTTTTGACAAATGTACAGCGACACGTATAGACCATTGTAATATCTTACAGAACAGTTTCACCACCCTAAAATCCCCTGTGCTCTGCCTATTCATCCCTCCCTCCTCATTAACCTATGGCAACCAATCTTTTTACTGTCTACATAGTTTTGTCTTTTCCAGAATGTCATATAGTTGGAATCATACAGATTAGAATTATACCAATTTTCAGGTTGGCTTCTTTCATTTAATAGCATGCATTTCAGTTTCCTCCATGTCTTTTCATGGCTTGATATCTCATTTCTTCTTAGAGATGAATAATATTCCATTGTCTGGATGCACCACAGTTTATTTATCCGTTCATCGACTGAAGGACATCTTGGTTGATTCCAAGATTTGGCAATTATGAATGAAGCTGCTATAAACATCCATGCTGCAGATCTTTGTGTGGACATAGATTTCAATTCATTTGGGTAAATATCAAGGAGTGCAATTCCTAGATCTTATGGTAAGAGTATGTTTAGTTTTGTAAGAAACTGTCAAACTGTCTTCCAAAGTGACTGCACCACTTTACAATCTCACCAGCAATGACAGAGTGTTCCTGTTGCCCCACATCCTCACCAGAATTTAGTGTCGTCAGTATTTTAGATTTTGGCCATTCTAATAGATGTGTAGTGGGATCTCATTGTTGTTTTAATTTGCAATTCCCTAATGACATATGTTTAACATTTTTTCGTATGCTTACTTGCCATCTGTATATCTTCTTTGATGAAGGGTTTGTCCAAATCTTTTGATCATTTTTTAATTGGGTTTTACATTTTCTTATTATTGAGTTTTAAGAGTTCTTTGTATATTTTGGGTAACAGTTCTTTATCAGATGTGTGTTTTGCAAATATTTTCTCCCAGTCTGTGGGTTGTCTTCTCATTCTCTTGACATTGTTTTTCACAGAACGGAAGTTTTTAATTTTAATGAATTCCAGCTTATCAATTATTTCTTTCATGGGTAGTGCCTTTGGTATTGTATCTAAAAAGTCATCACCATACTCAAGGTCATTGAGGTTTTCTCCTACTATCTTTTAGGAGTTTTATAGGTTTTCATTTTACATTTAGGTCTATGATCCATTTTGGGTTAATGTTTGTGAAGGGTATAAAGTCTGTGTCTACACTTTTTTTTTTTGCATGTGATGTCCAGTTGTTCCAGCACTATTTGTTGAAAAGACTATCTTTGCTCTATCGTATTGCCTTTGCTCCTTTTTCTAAGGTCAATTGACTATTTTTATGTAGGCCTATTTCTCGGTTCTTTCTTCTGTTCTACTTGTCTATTTGTCTATTCTTTTGCCAGTACCATACTGTCTTGATTACTATAGCTTTATAGTAAGTCTTGAAGTCCAGTAGTGTTAGTCCTTCAACTTTGTTCTTCATCTTCCATATTGAGTTGGCTATTCTGGGTCTTTTGCCAATCCATATAAACTTCAGCATCAGTTTGTTGATAATTACAAAATAACTTGCTGGGATTTTGATTGAGATTGCATTGACTCTGCAGATCAAGTTGGGAAGGACTACCATCTTGAAAATAGTCTTCCTATCCATGAACATGGAATATCTCTCCATTTATTTGGTCTCTTTCATCAATTTTGTAGTCTTCCTCATATAGATCTTATACATATTTTCTTAGATTTATACATATATATTTCATTTTGGGGAGTGCTGATGTAAATGGTAATGTGTTTTTAATTTCAAATTCCACTTGTTCACTGCTGGTGTATAGGAAAGTGATTGACTTTTTCATATTAACATTGTTTCTTGCAATATTGATATAATCACTTATCAGTTCCAGTAGTTTTTTTGTCAATTCTTTCAGATTTTCCACATATATGATCAGGTCATCTGCAAACAAAGCCAGTTTTATTTATTCCTTCCCAATATGTATACCTTTTGTTTCCTTTTCTTGTCTTAATGTGTTAGCTAGGACTTCCAGTAAGATGTTGAAAAGCAGTGGTGAGAGGGGACATCTTTGCCTTGTTCCTGATCTTAGCAGGAAAGCTTTGCATGTCTCACCATTAAGTATGAAGTTAGCTGTAGGGTTTTGTTGTAGATTTTCTTTATGAAGTTGAGAAAGTTCGCCCCTATTCCTAGTTTACTGAGAATTTTTATCATGAATGGGTGTTGGATTTTGTCAAATGCTTTTTTTGCATCTATTGAGATGATCAAGCAATTTTTCTTTTTTAGCCTATTAGTGTGGTGGATTACATTAATTGATTTTTGAATGTTGAGCCAGCGTTGCATACCTGGAATAAATCCCACTTGGTTGCGGTTATAATTCTTTATATACATTGTTGGATTTGATTTGCTAATATTTTGCTGAGGATTTTTGCTTCTATGTTCATGAGAGATATGGATCTGTAGTTTTCTTTTCTTGTTGTGTCTTTGTCTCATTTTGGTATTAGGGTAATGCTGGCCTCATAGAATGAGTTAGGAAGTATCCTCTCTGATTTTGTCTTCTGGAAGAGATTATAGAGAATTGGTATAATTTCTTTCTTAAACGTTTGGTATAATTCACAAGTGAACCCATCTGGACCCAGTGCTTTCTGTCTTGGAAGGTTATTAATTATTGATTCAATTTCTTTAATAGATATAGACCTATTAAGATTATCTATTTCCTCTTGTATGAGATTTCACAGGTTGTGTCTTTCAAGGGATTGGTCAATTTCATCTAGGTTATCAGATTTCTGGGCATAGAGTTGTCCATAGTATTCCTTTATTAATTATCCTTTTAATGTCCATGGGATTTGTAGTGATGTCCCCTCTTTCTAGTCACTTTTTAAATGTGTGGAACATTTCTTATATCTCTTAAAAGAAACCAAGCAGTTACTTTTTATTTTTCTATGACCCACAGCTGACTAACATTTAGAAATTAATGGCATTTAATAGAAAAATAGGTTCTCCACTTATACTTTCTATAAGCAAGAATAATATATATAATTTAGTTTCTGTACATTAGCGATAGACTGCTTAATAAAGAATAATATAGCTAAAATGCTTCTGTATAAAAGAAACTATCCTCTTAATGTGTTTCTTTGTTAATAAAAGAAACTATTTTTTAAATATATTGAATTCCAAGCAACCTACAGAATGGGAGAAAATATTTGTAAATCACATATCTGATAAGGGATAAATATCCAAAAAATATAAAAAACTCATACAACTCAATAGTGAAGAAAAAAACCTGATTAAAAACTGGGCAGAGGAATTGAATAGCTTTTTTCCAAAGAATGCATACAAATGACCAACAGGCACATGAAAAGGTGCTCAACATCACTAATCATCAGGGAAATACATATAAAAACCACAATGAGATATGAACTCACACCTGATAGAATGGCTATTATCAAAAAGACAATAGATAACAAGTGTTGGCAAGGATGAGAAGAGAAGAGAACCTTTGTGCACTGTTGGTGAGAAAGTAAATTGGTGCAGCCACTATGGAAAACAGCATGGAGGTTCCTCAAAAAATTAAAAGTAGAACTACCATATGATCCAACAATTCCACTTCTGGGTGTATATTCTAAGGAAATGAAAACCAGATGTCAAAGAGATACCTGCACTCCCATGTTCATTACAAGCCTTATTCACAAGAGCCAAGATATGGAAACAACCTAAGTGTCTGTAAATGGATGAATAGATAAAGAAGATGTGGTATATATATAGACAATGGAATATTATTTAGCCATGAGAAAGAAGGATATCCTGCCATTTTCAACAATATCTATGGACCTTGAGGGCATTACACTAAGTGAAATAAGCCAAACAGAGAAAGACAAATACAGTATGATCTCACTTACATGTGAAATCTAAAAAAATAAAAAATAAAAGGGCATGGCCTGTGGTCAAGTGGTTAAAGTTCCAGGTGCTCCACTTTGGCAGCCCAGGTTCGCAGGTTTGGATCCCAGGCGTGGACCTACTCTACTCACAAGCCATGCTGTGGCAGTGTCCCACATACAAAAAATAGAGGAAGATTGGCACAGATGTTAGCTCAGGGTGAATCTTCCTCAACAACAACAAAAAAAGTCAAACTCATGGATACAGAGAGTAGAAAAGTGGTTGCCAGTGGCTGGGGGGTAGAGGAAATAAGGAGAGGTTAGTAAAAGAGTACAAACTTTAGCTATAAGATGAATAAGGTCTGAGGATCTAACATAAAACATGGTGACTATAACACTGTATAACACTGTATTATTGAAATTTGCTGAGAGTAGAACTTAAATGTTTTTACCAACAAAAACCCCAAAAAGATAAATATATGAGGTGATGGATGTATTAATTACCTAGACAGTAAGAATCCTTTCTATATGTAAAATATGTAGAGAATCCTTTCTACATATAGAATATAGAATATATATATAAAAGCTCAAATCACCATGATGTTCACTTTAAAATACCTTACAATTTTATTTGTTGATTATACTTCAATATAGCTGAAAAAAAGATGGAATTCCCAAAGGATTCATTAGATTTTTACATGGCACACTCCTCATACTAGTTAACAGTTTCCTTACTTCTGCTTTTACAAAGAAAGACATTAAGAATTAAATGTGAGTCTCCCTCTCATTCAACAAGTCAAAAACCATTCTTGGAAATTTTGGTCCTCTCCATGCCAACATGTTTTGGGGACTTTTTTTTCGCCCCAAGATAGTCTTTCATTGACAGCTATCACATAGCTAATGCATTTGTGCCAACATCTAACACTTTATCGCAAATTTTTAATTGTTTCCTAAAAATTTATTAAAATGTTAGCCATACTTTCAACTACAAGCGATTCATTCCTTCCTTCTATCAGTTTTTTTGAGTTTCACCTAATCATATTAATTCTTATTTACCAACTAGTATCTGAAAATATTTTGAGAGTCCTTATAAGACATTCTTTCAAGACATTCCTTTTGATAAATCCATAAAATAGTAAATGAGTTCTATTTCTTAGCATTATAAGTCATACTATCAATTTTGCAACAATGAAACAATTGTTCAGATACAGAATTAGAAACAAAATCTCTTTCATTTATTTTACAACTTTTCTCTGAAAATATTTATGTTTGATCCTTGCATATCTTAAAAACATTTAGTAATAAATTTCCTAAAGCCAAAAATATTTCTTGACTTCATTTATTTTTTGCTATTGAAGTTTGGATTCTATGAATTACATCTGAAGTTCAATAGAGTATTTAACATTTTTAAGTTCCTTAATTAATTTCATCGTCTTAACACTAGGATTTACAGTGTTCCCTCAGACCTCTGTTCATTTGTACACAATTCACAATGACAATGCAACAGAGCAGTGACCAGGCTGAACCCACAGGAGGGAGGAGATGATGGGTATTAGGCCTCCAGGGTCTGGGCTAGTGGAAGGGGGAAAGTTTTCCTTGTTCCTTTCTGGCATGGACTAAATCCTGAAGCAAGCAGAGAAGCCTAGGGAAGAGGGAAGTTAGTGGTCTAAAATAAGTCTTATTTGCTGTTTTCCTTTCTTTACCTCCTGTAATTCTGGTCAGCAGTTTCAGCATGCGGGTATTTTTCCCACACTAGCTGTGTATCCTACAATTCAACTCAATTCTGACACTATCTATCTGGAGATAGTGTTAGATCACGCAGGTTAAGGGCTCAGTCCTACAAGACTGCTCCCCTCCCTCCCCAACTGCTTCAAAGGTCAATTGCAAGTCCAGGTTGTCATCTGTGCTTCTGACCCAATGGCTACCGATTGGAGGTTCCAACGACCCTCTCTTTGGGTTTGATTAATTTGCTAGAGCGGCTCACAGAACTCTGAGAAACATTTTACTTACTAGATTACTGGTTTATTATAAAAGCATATAACCCAGGAACAGCCAGATAGAAGAGATGCATAAGGCAAGGTATGGGGAAGGGGCATGGCCCTTCCAGCCACTCTCCCCACATCTCCACTTGTTCATCAACCTGGAAGCTCTCTGAACCCCATCCTTTTGGGATTTTTATGGAGGCTTCATTACATAGGCATAATTGGCCATTGGTGATTGATTCAACCTGCAGCCCCTCTCCCCTCCCAGAGGTTGGCGGTGGGACTAAAAGTTTCAATCCTCTAATCACATGGTTGGTTCTCCTGGCAACCAGCCTCATCCTTCTGTGTGGTCCAAATGTCATCTCATTAACAGGACAAAAGACACCTATGTCACTCTCATCACTTAGGAAATTCCAAGGGTTTTAGGAGCTCTGTGCCACAAATGGGGGACAAAGACCAAATACATATTTCTTATTGTAAATCACAATGTCACACCTCGTGTCCTCCCCCTCCTCTCCTCTCTCTGTTTCAGTTTTAGACTCTTACTTACAAGGAATAGAAATTCACTCAGATTCGTTCCCATAAAAATTGAATGCTAGAATACAGAGAATCCACCCCAGAGTTGGGACACTGAAAATAACAGGAACTGCAGAAGTCTCTCTCTCTCTGGTTGTATGACTCCTTGCTCACAACATCTGTTCTTCTTTGTGATCTGCTCTATTAACTGACTTATTATTATTACTATAATTTCTGCTTCCACCATGCCTGTGTCTTGACTCCACATCATGCCTTCAGCTCCAGTTCCCTTTCCTAATTTGCTCAGTTTCTCATTCCCCAACCCCAAAGCCCCAGGAATGAATCTGATTGGCTCAGTGGCTGGCTCAATAGTATGGCTTGATGGTCCTAATACACTGGGCCTGAGGAATAGGATCATAGAAAGGGCTATGAGCAGGGCAGGTCATGATCAACATTCTAGTATAGTCTCCTTCTAGTTTTCTCTCTTTGTTTCCTTACTTTTTCAAACAGTTACTGAATACCCACTATGTGCCCATTACTATTTGGGAACAGGGTTTCAAAGACTCAGTCTCTGCTTTTAAGAAGCTAATTGTCCATAAGGAGAGAAAAGCAAGCTAGTAACAGCTATTAGGTATTGTCATAACTGCTACAATAAAGGGCACTAAAGAAGCACTCAGAAAGGACACCCCAAGAGACAAGGATGCCAGGGAGGTTCCCCAGGTAAGATGATGCCTGAGCTAAATCTAAAAGAATAAGTAGGAGTCACCCAGGTGATGGGAGTGGGAGTTTGGTGAAGGGGAAGAACACGGGATTCTTGGCAGAGGGATTTGTGCAAAGGCACAGTAGTCAGTGACACACTGTAAACTCTTGGGCTGCAAGGGGTTTGATAGTGCTGGGCATCAGGCAAGAGATGGACTGAAGACGTGGTCAGGGGCTAGATCGTGCATGAAGCATCTTGTGGCAGTTTGGAAGACAACGGAACTACTGAGGAATTTTTAATAAGGCGGTAATACAATCAGCTTTGTGTTTTATAAAGATCTCTCTGGTAGCAGTGTGGGCAGTGGATTTAGCAGGCGCTACTAGAGCTGAGAAGCAGGGTAGGAGGGGACTCTAGGCTTCAAGGTGGGAAATGATGTGAGGACCAGAATTAAGTCATGCCATTGGGATGGAGAAGCAGGGATGGATTCAAGAATCCTTGAGAAAATAAAATCAATATATGCACACAAAGGACCTAAAAGGAAAAGAAGCCAGGGGTCTGGTAGCTTTACCTCCTCGAATACTCTCGAAACCCACCCCCTCACATGGGTCCTAGTGGAACCCCAGTTGTTTCTTCCATCTCTTACCACTGGTGTGCGTGGGGGATGCGAAGTAGGTAGGGGATAAGGCTTCCTCTTAGTGTCTAGGGAGAATTGTTTGAAGAACTCTCCAACCCCCTTTGCAAAACCTTATCCACTTTCATCCCTCAAACCCCTTTCTCATCAGACGTCCCTGCCTCCTAACATATTCTTCCACACTCTATTTTCCTTCCTCCCACCCTCCCTTGAAAAATTTTGGCCAGAAGTTCCTCACTTATCTATTCAGTCAACATTTACTAATTTCCTGCTATGGTCAGAGAGGAGAGAGCAATCAAAGAGCAATCGCTCTCTGCCACCACGACCACTCATGATAGCTTCAACTGATGAGCAGGTGGGAGTATGTGAACGCACCGGGATTAGCAATAACTGAACCAGTCAGCAAGGCTTTCATGAACTCAATGTCAGCCCAAACTTTTACTGGATCTCACTCTGTAGGAACCAGAGAAGAGTGGATATAGGTTTCTAGATTTTACTATCTATGGTCAATAGCAAGGGAAGGGACAAATAGAATTTGGGACCGCTTCTTTTGGAGGCCCCTCTGGCCTGTCTCACCCGCATTGTCTCTTAGATCTGCTTTCACTTGCCAGTGTGTAAGCAATAAATAAAATTATTGTTTAGGGCGGAAATACATAAATTCCCCAGAATCATTAGCAGTTATCACTGTCCCTAGAAAAATGGTTACTGTATGCTTCAAGTGTAGATCTTCTTGATCCTCAGCCATAATGACTCTCTTCCAACAGATTCCTTGTCTCCAGCAAGACAGAAAGGGACAAGGAGGGAGAGAGAGAGAATTGGGACGAGCTCCTTGTATTGAGTTTTATCTTAGAAAGGCCACACTGGGATCAAGCTACATCCCTTGTTCTCCTAAGGCATTTCACCTCAAAAGGCTCAGCAAAGTATTTCTGGTTCATTTCTGGAAAGGAGGCAAAGCTGTATGTGAATTCAGGTCAATCAATGGGGAAGGCACAGGAGGAAGAACAACGGCAGAGCATGCAGCCATCTGCTTCACAGCGACTGGCAAGCAGGGCAGGGCCAGTATCAACACATCTAATGGTCTGATGAAACGCTTCAAAGTTCCACTAAAGTGCAGTTGGGAACAATTTAAATGGCTGCCAACAGCTGGGAAACACTAATATCTGACAGAAAATTCCAGAGGGTGATATCAGGGCCAGGGCCAGGGGTTTTCTGTTTGGGCTGAAGCAGTGCAAAGGCTACAAAGAAGGCAAAGCTGTAAATTTTGCCCTAGAGGTCAAGACACTGACATGTGGTTACACATGGAATTCTTGCAGCCAACCAAATGGGACTCCCCTAGAAGCTTGATGAACAACCTCTGTCTTGGCTTCTATGTCAGGGCAATGTAAGGTGGCCAAACTGTTACAAAAAAGCTTTCTGCAGTTTCGCTTATGTTGGCTACTGCCTCCAACCCCCAGAAGACCAGATGTTTCCCCTGAAGAGACCATGCCCCTTGGATCATGATCCCTCCAGCTCTCCCATCATCCTAGTCCCCACTGTTCAGTCAGCCGTATAGAATGCACTAACATTTCACTACACGTAAGGCAGCGGAGTTAACGGCTACATGAATTTGTAGCAATACATTCCTTTTGACCTAAGTGGACACATATGATGGCATTTTATGGCAGTTTCAGAGATCCTCTCCTAATTCACTTCTACTTCCATCTTCCTTGCACACCAGAACTATTTCTCTCAGCTTCCTTGGTTAATGAGAAAGCGAAATCTCTTCTCTTTGAGCTACAGGTTCACCCCCGTTTCCAGGTCATATCCACTTAATTGCTTGAATCCACTTGAAATCTAACTTAATTTGCTTATGAAATTATCCCCAATTACATATTCCTGGGTCAGAAACTCAAAGTTACCCATGCTGTAACCACTTCTCCCTGTTCTAAAACCTTCTCTAAGAGCTCCCAAGTTTTCTTCCAATTTTCCCAATGATTTTTTCCACCAACTAGGATCCCCTCAGTCCCCAGGGAGCTCCATCTCCAAGGCTTACATCTGGTCTGTGCTTTCTACTCAAGAACACATGAAGCATCATTGTAGCACCTCTTCAGACTGCCCATTTGAATTGTTTTACTCTCTAGTCTTCCTTTGATTTTGTTGGGTTTGGGGGTTTATTTTGCACCATGTAGTTAAGCTGGATTGGCAGGAGGGATGGGAGTTACAGAGGTCCAAGGAGCTTAAATGTAAGGATAGAAGGTCAAAGCTGTTGAAGAAAGGTTCTCTGTAGAAAATTCCTCCCTGCTGCAGTAGTTAATGCTGTCCAAGTCACTTAATATATTGCTAAGTTAATGGAGGCAGTCATTTTTTCCCTTCTTCCCATAGCAGATAGTGGTGATATCGGTTACAAATCTGGACAGCCTACCTATTTATTCTCTACTCCTCCCCTAAACAGCACTACAGTCATCTCTATCTGAAACAAAACTCTCACAGTTGAACAGAACCATGCCATTTCCTTTGTTTAATTATAATGCTTATTTTTACCAACACCCAGAGGCCTATTGGTGAAGCAACACTTTTGGAAATCTAACAAATAAGCAAATACATCCTTAGATCACAGATACAGCTCTCCTATTTCGTTTTGTACAAAAAGGAAAGCTCTTATCACACCTGCACACTATATTTTTTTTCCTGTTTTCATCCACTTAAATGCATTTTCTGGAAAAATGACACGTGATTCCTAGTTTTTTTTTTTAGAATTTTATTTTATTTTTTCCCCCAAAGCCCCAGTAGATAGTTGTTATGTCATAGATGCACATCCTTCTAGTTGCTGGACGTGGGACGCGGCCTCAGCATGGCCGGAGAAGCGGTGCGTCGGTGGGCGCCCAGGATCCGAATCCGGGCTGCCAGCAGCGGAGCACGCGCACTTAACCGCTAAGCCACGGAGCCAGCCCATGATTCCCAGTTTTTAAAACCATAACTAGAATTCCATTCTTGGGCATTAGTGTGAATACCCTCTGAAAATCTTCTGTAACGATAGTCAATTCCTCTTTCATGCTTTAAAATGGCCCTATAACTGAGCAAATAAGCAAAATAATTAGGGGGACACAGGCAGGCTTGAGAATAACTATAAAGTAACCCAGCAAGACTTTGATTTGGGAAATGCCCAGAGGGCTTCACTGGTGAATTCTTCCCAACATTTAAGGAAGAATAATACTAATTTTACCCAAACTTTTTGAGAGTATTGAGAAACAGGAACATTTCTCAACTTGTTTATGATGCTGGCATAACCTAGACAACAAAACCTGACAAGGACAGTATAAGAAAAGGAAATTATAGCCCAATCTATCTCATGAACATAGATGTAAGACATCTTTTAAATAAATGGTTAGAGAGGGCGGAGTGAAGATGGCGGCGTAAGCAGACTCGGAACTCACCTCCTCCCGTGGACACAGCCAATTTACAACTACTCATGGAAAAATTACCCCCGAGACAGAACTGAAAACTGGTTAAGAGGAACTCCTGCAACAACGGACAATCCTAACGGAGGTAGAAGAGGCAGAGACTCCCTTCTGGAGAGGAAAAACGCCGCCTTCACAAGCCGCCAGCTTCACGGCCGCCGGGAGCAGCGCACAGGTACGCAGCCTCCTTGGAAGCGCGGGACCCTGAGCCGGGAGCGCCCCCGCTGTGGGCATTTTGTGGACCCAGCACAATCGAGACCAGCGGCATAATATCTGACTTTGCCTGCTACTAAAACATTGGGGAGCACCCCCAGAAAACCCGGTTCACACAGAAACTAAAACTGGCTCTTAAAGGGCCCGTGCGCAAACTCACCCGTTTCAGAAAGCATCCTAAAATCACCAGAAAGAAAGGTGCACAGTGCTGTGGTGAAAAGACACTCACCTAATAGGCCCTGAGTGCATCTTGGTGAGGGGTGAGACCTCTCCAGGGACTGGGACATTGGCGGTGGCCATTGTTGTGGCCCGGTGTGGGTGTGCTGACACAGACGCCATTGGAGTTCTCCCTGAGGCCTGCTAGCCCAGGGTCTGCCCCACCCACTAGAGCACCAATTTAATCCAGCTCAGCCAGGGCAGGCAGCCCACCCTAGAGACTGGCCCCACCCAACAACAAGCCCTCAGGCAACTTGTGGGCCTGCATAGATTGGTGACTGGATTCTCTGCAGCCTGGCAACTGAGCCGACTTGAGCAGGGCAGGTGTGCACAAGGAGCCGGTGGAGAGTGTGGGGCAGTGGCGGAGTGTGTGGGGCTCCCGCCGTGGAGAGGCTGGGTCTGCTTGGGGAGGTCGGGGTGCTCACACGGGGCAGGACTGTGTTGACTGTGTGTGTGGACCTGTGGGTGGCAGGGTTTGTCAGCTGCAGAAGACTTGTGCTTCTCAAAGACCCACATAGGAGATTTGCCAGACCCACATAGGAGATTTGCCCCACCTTCCAAAGCCTGAAACGATTGGGTGCTCCTGTGCCTGAGGCCAGCCCCACCTAGCTGCAATCCTCAGAGAGCTGACAAGAGACCTAATAGGCTAGAGGCTTACACCAATTGTAAGGCCCTGAGCCTAACAACCTGCCACGCTGAGGGCCTACTCACTTAAAAGAAATACTGCAACACAAATGTGGTATTAGAACTTGCGGCCAACTGTGCTGGGGCTCCCCACACCTGATAAAGAGACTGAAGGGCCCACAACAACTACAAGCAGTTGAGCATTACAACAGCTGGCCAGGAGCATAACTCAGCCTCCCTGGGCGCCTACAGGGAGAGCAAACAGGCCACAACAGAAGGACACACGTAGCCCACATAGGGTTCACCCCTGGAACATTGAGAACTGAGGGAAGCACACTGGAAACCTCCTAAGGCATCACTTACATAAGGTCACCTATCCAAGAGCAGGAGACGTAGCTGACCTACCTAATACATAGACACAAGCACAGGGAAAGAGGCAAAATGAGGAGACAAAAGAATACATTCCAAGTAAGGGAACAGGACAAAACCCCAGAAAAGGAACTAAGTGAAACAGAAATGAGCAACCTACCCGACAGAGAGTTCAAACTAAGAGTGTTAAGGATGCTCACTGATCTGGGGAGAAGAATAGATGAACTCAGTGAGAATGTCAACAAAGAAATGGAAGATATAAAAAAGAACCAATCAGAAATGAAGAATACAATACTGGAAATGAAAAACTCATTAGAGGGACTCAAAAGCAGAGTAGAGGATACAGAAGAACGGATCTGTGAGCTGGACGAAAGACTAGAAGAAATTACCCAAGGTGAACAGGTAAAAGAGAAAAGAATTAAAAAGAGTGAGGACAGTCTAAGGGACCTCTGGGACAACATCAAGCGCACTAACATCCGTGTTATAGGTGTCCCGGAAGGAGAAGAGCGAGACAAGGGGTCAGAGAATCTATTTCAAGAAATAATAGATGAAAACTTCCCTAACCTAAGGAAGGAAACAGACATCCAGGTACAGGAAGCACAGAGAGCCCCAAACAAGATAAACCCAAAGAGGCCCACACCAAGACACATCATAATCAAAATGTCCAGAATTAAAGATAAAGAGAGAATCCTAAAAGCCACAAGAGAATGTCAAGCTACATACAAAGGAAACCCCATAAGGCCATCAGCTGACTTCTCAGCAGAAACCTTACAGGCTAGAAGAGAATGGCATGATATATTTAAAGTGCTAAAAGGAAAAAACTTACAGCCAAGAATACTCTACCCAGCAAGGTTATCATTCAAAATGGAAGGAGAGATCAAAATTTTCCCAGATAAGCAAAAATTAAAGGAGTTTGTCACAAAGAAACCAGTGGTACAAGAAATGTTAAAGGGACTGATTTAAGGGGAAAAGAGAAGACCACAAATAGGAAAAATTATCTATTTCCATGATTAGAACGTAATGGATACAAATACACAAAAAAGAGGTTAGATATGATATCAAAAACATAAAAGGAGGGAGGAGGGGAGTTAAGAGTACAGCTTTCAGACAGAGGTCAAACTAAAGTGACCATCAATTCTGTATAGAAGAAGAAAGGAACAGAGAAGGACTACTAAAACACTGAGAAAAAAACGTTAAAAATGGCAGTAAGTACATACTTATCAATAGCTACTTTAAACGTCAATGGACTAAATGCTCCAATTAAAAGGCATAGGGTGGCTGACTGGATAAAAAAACAAGACCCATATATATGCTGCATACAAGAGACACACTTCAGACCTAAAGACACTCACAAACTGAAAGTGAAGGGATGGAACAAGATACTCCACGCAAATGGCAATGAAAAGAAAGTTGGGGTAGCAGTACTCATATCAGACAAAATAGACTTTAAAACAAAAACTGTAAAAAGAGACAAAGAAGGGCATTACATAATGATCAAGGGAACAATCCAACAAGAGGATATAACACTTGTAAATATCTACGCACCCAATGTAGGTGCAGCTAAATATATAAAGCAATTATTAACAGACATAAAAACAGAACTAGACAGTAACACAATAATAGTAGGGGACTTTAACACTCCACTTACACCAACGGATAGATGATCCAAACAGAAGATCAATAAGGAAACATTGGCCTTAAACAACACACTAGAACAGATGGACCTACTAGATATATACAGAGCATTCCATCCAAAAACCGAAGAATACACGTTCTTTTCAAATGCACATGGAACATTCTCCAGGATTGATCACATATTAGGCCACAAAACAAGTCTCCATAAATTTAAGAAGATTGAAATAATACCAAGCATCTTTTCTGACCACAATGGTATGAAACTAGAAATCAACTATAGGAAGAAAATCAGAAAAGCCACAAATACGTGGAGATTAAACAAAATGCTACTGAACAACAACTGGGTTAACGAAGAAATCAAAGAAAAAATCAAAAAATGAAAATACGACATGCCAGAATTTATGGGATACAGCAAAAGCGGTTCTAAGAGGGAAGTTTATAGCGATACAGGCCTATCTCAACAAACAAGAAAAATCTCAAATAAACAATCTAACAATGCACCTAAAGGAACTGGAAAAAGAAGAACAAACCAAGCCCAAAATCAGTAGAAGAAGGGAAATAATAAAAATCAGAGCAGAAATAAATGAAATAGAGACCAAAAAAAAATAGGAAAAATTAATAAAACCAAGAGCTGGTTCTTTGAAAAGGTCAACAAAATTGACAAATCTTTAGCTAGACTCACCAAGAAAAAAAGAGAGAAGGCACAAATAAGTAAAATCAGAAATGAAAGAGGAGAGGTTACAACAGACACCTCGGAAATACAAAAGATTATAAGAGAACACTATGAAAAGCTATATGCCAACCAATTCGACAATCTGGAAGAAATGGATAAATTCTTAGAATCATACAACCTTCCAAAACTGGATCAAGAAGAAGTAGAGAATTTGAATAGACCAATCACCAGTAAGGAGATTGAAACAGTAATCACAAACCTCCCCAAAAATAGAAGTCCAGGACCAGACGGCTTCCCTGGTGAATTCTACCAAACATTCAAAGAAGAATTAATACCTATCCTTCTCAAACTCTTCCAAAATATTGAGGAGGAGGGGAAGCTCCCTAACTCATTCTACAAAGCCGACATTACCCTGATACCAAAACCAACAAGGACAACACAAAAAAAGAAAATTACAGGCCAATATCACTGATGAACATTGGTGCAAAAATCCTCAACAAAATACTAGCAAATCGCATACAACAATATTTTAAAAAGATTATACACCATGATCAAGTAGGATTTATTCCAGGGATGCAGGGATGGTTTAACATTCGCAAATCAATCAACGTAATACACAACATTAATAAAATGAAGAATAAAAATCACATGATCATCTCAATAGATGCAGAGAAAGCATTTGACAAGATACAGCATCCATTTATGATAAAAACTCTGAATAAAATGGGTATAGAAGGAAAGTATCTCAACATAATAAAGACCATATATGAGAAACCCACAGCTAATATCATCCTCAATGGTGCAAAACTGAAACCTATCCCTCTAAGACAAGGATGCCCACTGTCACCACTCCTATTTAACATAGTACTGGAAGTCCTAGCCAGAGCAATCAGGCAAGAGAAAGAAATAAAAGGGATCCAAATTGGAAAGGAAGAAGTGAAACTGTCACTATTTGCAGATGACATGATTTTATATATAGAAAACCCTAAAGAATCCACCAGAAAACTTTTAGAAGTAATAAACGAATATGGTAAAGTTGCAGGATACAAAATCAACATACAAAAATCAGTTGCATTTCCGTACACTAACAACGAAGTAGCAGAAAGAGAAATTAAGAATACCATCCCATTTACAATTGCAACAAAAAGAATAAAATACCTAGGAATAAACTTAACCAAAGAGGTGAAAGATCTGTACACCGAAAACTATAAAACATTTCTGAAAGAAATTGAAGAAGACACAAAGAAATGGAAAGATATTCCGTGCTCTTGGATTGGAAGAATTAACATAGTTAAGATGTCCATACTTCCTAAAGCCATCTATAGATTCAATGCAATCCCTATCAAAGTTCCAACAACATTTTTCACAGAAATAGAATAAAGAATCCTAAAATTTATATGGCACAACAAAAGACCCCGAATAGCTAAAGGAATCCTGAGAAAAAAGAACAAAGCTGGAGGTATCACACTCCCTGATTTCAAAATATACTACCAAGCTATAGTAACCAAAACAGCATGGTACTGGCACAAAAACAGACACACAGATCAATGGAATAGAATCGAAAGCCCAGAAATAAACCCACACATCTATGGACAGCTAATCTTTGACAAAGGAGCCAAGAACATACAATGGGGAAAAGAAAGTCTCTTCAACAAATGGTGTTGGGAAAACTGGATAGCCATGTGCAAAAAAATGAAAGTAGACCCTTACCTTACACCATATACAAAAATTAACTCCAAATGGATTAAAGACTGGAATGTAAGACCTGAAACTGTGAAACTTCTAGCAGAAAACATAGGCAGCACGCTCTTCGACATCGGTCTTAGCAACACCTTTTCAAACACCACGTCTGACTGGGCAAGAGAAACAATAGAAAAAATAAACAAATGGGACTACATCAAACTAAAAAGCTTCTGCACAGCAAAGGAAACCATCAACACAACGAAAAGACAACCTAACAATCGGGAGAAGTTATTTGCAAACCATACCATACTTCTGATAAGGGCTTAATCTCCAAAATATATAAAGAACTCATGCATCTCAACAACAAAACAACTAACAACCCAATTAAAAAATGGGCAAAAGACCTGAACAGACATTTCTCCAAAGAAGATATACAGATGGCCAACAGACGCATGAAAAGATGTTGAAAATCACTATCAGGGAAATGCAAATCAAAACTACAATAAGATATCACCTCACGCCCATCAGAATGGCTATAATTAACAAGACAGGAAACAACCTGTGTTGGAGAGGATGTGGAGAGAAGGAAACTCTCATACACTGCTGGTGGGAGTGCAAACTGGTGCAGCCACTATGGAAAACAGTATGGAGATTCCTCAAAAAATCAAGGATAGAACTACCATATGATCCAGCTATTCCACTGCTGGGTATTTATCCAAAGAACTTGAAAACACCAATTTGTAAAGGTACATGCACCCCTGTGTTCATTGCAGCGTTATTCACAATAGCCAAGACTTGGAAGCAACCTAAGTGCCCATCAAGGGACGAATGGATAAAGAAGATGTGGTATATATACACAATGGAATACTACTCAGCCATGAGAAACGATGAAATCCAGCCATTTGTGACAACATGGATGGACATTGAGGTTATAATGCAAAGTGAAATAAGTCAGCGGGAGAAGGTCAAATACCGTATGATTTCCTTCATTAAGTAGTAGATAATAACAACAATAAACAAACACATAGAGACAGAGATTGGATTGGTGGTTACCAGAGAGGAAGGGGGGAGGGAGGAGGGTGAAAGGGATAATTCGGTACATGTGTGTGGTGATGGGTTGTGATTAGTATTTTGGTGGTGAACATGATGTAATCTATGCAGAAATAGAAGTACAATGATGTACACCTGAAATTTTTACAATGTCATAAACCAAAGTTACTGCCATAAACAAAAAATTTAAAAAAAAAAATAAATAAATAAATAAATGGTTAGATATCCATATAGAAAAAAACGAACCTTGACTCTCAACTCACACTAATTCCAAATGGATTGTAGATCTAAATGCTAAAGCATTGAGGATAACAAAGCTGGGAGAAGGAAAGAGGGACTATTTCAAGGCCATGGGGTAGGCAAAAATTTCTGAACTAGGATACAAGAAACAGTAATCATAAAGTACAACAATGATAAATTAGACTACATTAAATTGAGAAATTCTCTTTATCAAAGAACAGCAAAAAAAAAAAATGAAATGGCAGATCACAGACAGAAAAAGATTTTTCCAATATGTATATCCAACAATGGACTTGTATCCAAAATATATAAAGAACTCTTATAGCTCAATAAAGAAAAGGCAAACAATCCAATTTTTAAATGGGCAAAACCTAGAACAGGCACTTCATAAAAGAGGCTGCCCAAATGTCCAGTAAGAACTTGAAAAAAGTGCTCAACATCAATAGCCTGTAGGAAAGTGCAGATTAAAACCACAGTGAAATAGCATGACACATCTGCCAGAATGGCTAACATTTTTTTAAAATGATACCACAGGTCAGAGAGAATATGAAACAACTGGAACTCTCATATACTGCTGTTTGGAACGGCCACTTTGGAAAACTTATTGGCAATATCTACTAAAATTAAACAGGCAAAACCCCTATGACTAGGCAATTCTACTTCTACACATCTTCCCCAAAGACAGGAGTACACGTGTATACTCTAAGACACAGATCAGAATTGTCATAGCACTATTACATATAATAGTCCCCAACTAGAAACAACCCAGATGACTATCAACAGAAAATGGATAAATAACTTACGACATATCTATACTATAGAACGTTTTCCAGCAATAATAAAGAATGAACCACTGGTATATGCAACAATAAGGATAATTTCACAGAAATAACATGGAACTTAAAAAGCTGCCACAAAAGAGTACATTCTATATCCTTCCATTTTATAAAGTTCAAAGAAAGGCAAAACTAATCTGTGATAATAGACTTTTCTTTTTAAAAAGCTCCCAAATGATTCCAATGTGTGTCTAGGTTTGAGGACCGCTTATATGCAGGGGATGTAACTGAGGTCCCAGGAGGCGAAGTGATTTGTCCAAGTTCTCTTGATTCCTAGCTTTGTTTTACTTGTGTGAACAATACTGTCCCTGCAATTAGGGAAAAGATTCTCCAGAACTTGATTATATGTGCTGCACATGGAATCCCAAATTGTAAGCTGCTTATACTGTCCCCAACAAACTCACTCAATGTAGATTCCGTGGCTTGCCTGCGAGATCCCTTTCATTTAAGAGTGAGTAAATATTTCTGTCTCTTTTCTCATGAAAACTTTCTTAGATAATTTCTATTATTTTAAAATGGCAAGTGTCTAAGAGTACCTATAAATAAACATGAAGGAAGTAGTATACATTCCTCTCAGATGTCATTTTACATCTCTACCTAATACCAGTGAAACCAATGTTCTGAGATCCCCAGTGTTCATCATCCAGTTTTGTTTTTTTTGCTTTAACTTTCTGTTCATTTTTAAAATCAGTTCGAAAGATTCTGAAAGGGCTTAAGAAAAGGAGAGTTTCTCTCTCCACTAGGAAATTGAGAAACATAGTTTTTGGTCCATTAAGAAATGCTTAGAATGTTCATTCAGTGCCTTAATTCTACATGACAAGGTGGTAAAGGCAGACAAACGCTCATATTTTCTGCTTTTTCATGAGCAATGTGGAATGCATTCAGATCAATAAAATTCAAGAGTATCACTAACATAAACAAAAGCTGTATTATCACTTTGCTCATCTAGTTATTAGCAAGCATGACAAATAGCTCAATGACGGAAAGTCAATTGACACATTTATGTGTAAAAAGGATTTGAATATTCACAGCTGAAGTTCACAAATGCAGGTACTGATAACCCCTGGAAAACCACAAGACAAAACAGGAAAGAAAAACTAATAAGGGGAGTCACCAATAATAATCAGCTTTATTGCAACAAATTGTATTGGTAGAGATAACGTCTCATTTCTTTTGCTTTTCTAAAATCTTTATTCCCTTTGGAACACCTTCTTCTCCTTCTCCTCCTCCTCTTTCTTCTTTTTCGTCTTCCAGAGTGTTGTCACCTACACAAAATGCTCTCTGGGCCTAGAAATATGTTTTCTTATTAGTTTGTCTGAATTCCAACTCATTATCTATTGTATGAGAGCACTGGTTCTTAACCTGTACCCTTTCTTTATCTTCGAGTGTATCAATGGTGCTAAGCAATAGCTATCCAATGCCGTTTTCTTTATACTTAATATTTCCTTGTACTTCTCAACATGCCCAAGAAATCGCACCTGCTAGTGAATTCCCTTCCACCAGTATGCCATCGTAATTCATGGTCAGAGCCAGAGGCTCTCTGTGCTCCACCCGCCACCACTACTGGAGTCCTCATTGTCAGCTGAGCAGCGACTGATCCACTCCAAGGCCCCATCTTATTGCCTGTGTTCTAGGACCACCTGGTACTATCTCAGATTGGCTTCTCTGGATGCAACAGTCAATTTATATATATATATGTGTGTAAGGGAGGGACAGGGGCAGACTGGGCAAAAGAAAATGTCAAACTGTGATACAGGATGACAAAGCCTCAGCCAATGCCCTGGGGAGTTAGAGCACATACTGTTCATCACCGTGGTGCCCATTGGACCTTTTTTTTTTTGTTTTTTCCCCAAACCCCCAGTAGATAGCTGTATGTCATAGTTGCACATCCTTCTAGTTGCTGTATGTGGGACGCAGCCTCAGCATGGCCTGAGAAGCAGTGCATTGGTGCGCGCCCAGGATCCGAACCCGGGCCGTCAGTAGCGGAGCGCACACACTTAACCGCTAAGCCACCGGGCTGGCCCCTTATTGGACCTTTATACTCCTACCACCATCAGTCACTGGATGCAGGCCTCTGGGAAGGGCGTGCCCTTGAAGGAGGGGGCTGTCTGCAGCTGAGGTGAACCCAGAAGGTGCTGACAGCTTGAGCATCAAGTCCTTCCTGGAAGAGGGATTGTTTCCACCACAGAGATACGTGAGGACAGAATGCAGGTTATGTCAGGTCTGAAAAGGATCCCAGTCCTCCAAAATTACCCCAGATTTCACTTGAAAGACTATAGATTTCACTCAGGCCTGATCTTAATTCACAGCCCAGAATGTGAGCCAAAACTTCCTCGTTTACTTTGGAAAATACTCCAAAATCTCACTGACCTAAATACTTGGTGCACTCTAAGGTCACTAAGAGGGCTTTTTATTTTTTTTTTTATTTATTTTTATTTTTTTATTTTTTGTGAGGAAGACCAGCTTTAAGCTAACATCCGATGCCAATCCTCTTGTCTTTTCCTGAGGAAGACTGGCCCTGGGCTAACATCCGTGCCCATCTTCCTCTACCTTATATGGGACACCACCACAGCTTGGCTTAATAAGCGGTGCGACGGTGCGCGCCCCGGATCCGAACTGGTGAACCCCACGCCGCTGCAGCAGAGCACGCGCACTTAACTGCTGCACCACCGGGTCGGCCCCAAGAGGGCTTTTTAAAATGTCCTTTTGAAAGAGAGTTCTAGTTTGGTTTTCAGGAAAGATTGCATGCGAAAAAATCTTTTGGAGGGAAACGATGTAACTCTAACTAAAAGAGATTTAATATCAGCTGGGGGAGAAGGATTGAGGTACAAGGAGCTCACAGCATCTCACTGAAGTGTGTTTGACCTTAGGCCCTGCTTTAGATATTAATTTCTGAGTTTATTAGGTTCAGCCAGATTCTAGGGGTCTAGGGGCCATTTTCCAAAACCTCATTAGCCTCGTCCTATCTCCCTGACTCCAGACCAGGATCTCATAAATTTGTAATTTAAATTCCACCCTAGGCACTTAAAAGCTTTAACCACTACCATTTAATCCAGTCGACATTTAAAGATTCTTAAATTTGGGAGCATTAATCCCTTTCTGTCTTGAGAGTTTTCTTTGTTCTTGCCTTTCCGCAAAACTGAGCACCATGGTACCACTAAGCTTTCCCTTCCTGAAACATGGGCCATTAACCAGCAGGGCAGCCTAAAACAGAAAGAGGTCCACTAGGCAGAGCATGGATGTTATCTAAGGACACCAGAGCTTCACTGGGAGCTAATTTGAAATCAGTTTCCTATGCATTAAGCTTCACAAGGTCACACTGTGCACTTCTGATATCTGGCCAACAGCAGGAATGCTAAACCATTGTTTTCCATTGCCTTACCAACTGTCAAACCAAATTCCTTTGTTTCTCTAGCGGCCAACAAGAATTGTATCAAATATATTTCTTGTTTTTTCCTTGCAATTTTTTTTAATTGAGGTATAATTGACATACAACATTATATTAGTTTCAGGTGTACAACATAATGATTCAATATTTGTGTATATTGCAAAATGATCACAATAAGTCCAGTTAACATCCATCACCATATACAGTTACAGAATTTTTTTCTCTTGTGATGAGAACTTTTAAGATCTACTCTCTTAGCAACTTTCAAGTATGCAATACAGTATTATTAACGGTAGTCACCATGCTGTACACTACATCCCCATGACTTATTTATTTTATAACTGAAAGTTTGTACCTCAAAATATATCTTTAAATAAAAACAAAAAAGTAGTTTAGTATTATAAATTTAGAACTTTTTGTCACTGATTAATAGCCCACATACTGTGGTTTGATCCTATCAATGATGTAAAAATGGGACATCAACCTTATTGTAAGAGTTTACATTTCATTCAAGAAAGCTATGGAGAGTTTCTTAGGGTCTATGTCTTGCAATGAAAATAAATGTTCTTCTTCAGTACTAAAGGTGTTCTTGGAACTCTTCCCTTTGTTCAGTTAACTTGATTAGGAACAATTCAGACTCGCTGTTTCCTCTTATTAAATTCACATCACCCAAAACTTTCCTTAAACAAAGCAATGTTAACATTATTATGTCCTCAGTCCAACAGAGTAAGTGACAATATCCAAATTCTTCTCACTTTCTCTTATTGCTTCTTCTCCTTTTTTGCCTCCTTAACCAGAGCATAAGCTCCCGCAGAGAAAAAAATCAAGCCTTATTGTTTTCTATTGCCTTCAGTGCCTGGCCTGAGTCCAGTAGGTAAGACAGTCCCGAGAGCCTGGAGGAGTGAGACAATTAAATGCAATTTTACAATTTGGTGGGGATGAAGCTATATCACATATCAGCCTGACGGGCCTATTTAATTAGTTCCAGTGAGAAGGCAGGAGAAGGATGCAGTGTCAATAAAATAGAACTCAGTCAGCAAATGTGACTCATGTCAGCATGTAATTCCCCTTCCTCCTCCTTCCACTGTCGCCATTCAACCATCTTTTCCACACTGATAGTCACAATCTGGCCGTTGTCTCTTCCTACTCTGCCCTCCAGCCAAAGGACTCACGATGATAAAATTGTTAGTAGGGAGAGAATGAAGAAGTGCCTCTTTGCAGCATGACTAGACTTAAGTGCAACATCTCTGTAGGAATCACCTTTATAGGAAGGGATGAAACCATAGACCTCTGAAGCTGGTGGGGGCCTCAGAGTTCTCTAGAACCTGCTACTAAAAATAAGTGTTAGATAGAAATACAGAGTCTCAGGCCCCACTACTTCCTACTGAACCATAGTCTGTGTTTAACAAGACCCTGAAATCATTCACATACACAGTAAAGTTTGAAAAGCAACACTAGAACGTTCTTCTTGATACATAGCCAGAAAACTGAGCCTGAGAGAAGCTAGGTACCTAAACAAAATGTGTTAGTAAAGATTTGCAGATCAATTAATTTATTGACCCTGGAGAAACAATAATATCAAAATGTGTAATAAACATTAGTAAGAGCAGGGCTTTAGCGACTGACAAAAAATTTACCAGTAGTTGAAGGGGAAATCCCATTACATGACAATACATGGGAGTATAACTCAGCAGTTTATTAATATTTCTAAGCACCCTCATAAGGAGTATTCAGTAAATACTTGCATTAAGTGAGATGAAAATATTATTTTTGTTTGTGTGTTTGTTGCTTTGTTTTGTTTTTGCCTGGGCCAGGTCATACAAATGCTAAAAGGCAGACAAAGGTCTTAGTCATTAGGTAAGATTTCTAGGAGTGTCTAGGATTCTTTAGAACAACAATTCTACAGTTGTTACTCCCTTCATCCTTGGAGTTTCTACCTGGTCTGTTATTCCACCTCCAGCCATGTGCAGATCCTTATTTTTTTTAATTACTTGTTAATTAAAGGTAACACACGCTCTACCTGGAGAGTATAGGAAAGTATATCGAAGAATAGAAATTTCCCACAATTCCAACCCAAGAGAAATACAGTTAACGTGTTCAGGCATTTTCTTCCAATTTTTTTATGTAGTTAAAATGATACTATATCTATAATTCAGTATGCTGATTTATTTTAAATTATGAAAAAGAGTGTTCTCATGTTATTACCTGGAACATAATCAAAACTTCCTCTAGTCACACTCTATAATCATAATATAACAAGATTTTTTATAATCATAACATTAATGATTGCATAATATTTTATTGGATACCATAATTTACTTCACCATTCCTTCGTTTTAGGACACTTAAACTATTGGCAGTTTTTCTTTTTAAAGAAAGAGTTGAAAATCATCATTGTGAATAAAATTTTATTCATACTTTGGCATAGAAGCATTACAACACCCTTGATACACACTGCCATACTGAATACCAACTCTGATCAAATCATCAGAACCTCACAGATGCTTAAGGTATTTACTAATTTGATTAGGGAAAATAAAATGTCATTGTTTAAGCAGAAAAATTTTAATTTATGTTGTATTTGTTCTTCTGTGAATAATTTATTTTTCCAATGCTCATTCATCTACTGAAGTTCACGGCATTTTTCTCATTGATTTGTATGTGATATTTATAGTTATAAATATTGTCTTTATTTGAATCTATGTTGCAAATGTTTTGTTTAAATTGTAGACATTTTAGGGTAGAGAGATTTTTTAAGAAAAAATTTATATAGTCAAATCTATCTGTTACTAAATCTTTTGTTTGCTTCCAGGCTTAGAAAATATTCTTCTACTCAGAGATACACTACGTATTTCTATTGTTGTCTAGCTATTTTCTGTCTTAACTTTTAGATTCAGCTGTTAGTCCATCTGGAATTGATTTTGGTGTATGGTATGAGATGAGAATATAAAGGAATTTACCCAAATTATGAACTAATTGTTTCAATAAAATTTACTGAATTTTTTTCCTTTCTACTCAATTATTATACCTCATACACAGACACATGCACACAGTCACACAAATTTATATATAACATGGTCTGGTCTGTCTGTTTCTGGGCTATCTATTCTTGAGTGCGCAACAGTTTTTATTATTGTAGCTTTATGATATGTTCACATACATAACTGGCAACTCTTGCTATTTTTCAGTTTTCCTATATATTTTCCAGTTTTGACTATTTAATTGTTAATTTCTAATATTCTATTATGGTGAGAGAATTTGATGGCTATTGCACTGATTTTTTGGAATTTATTGGAATTTCTTCTTCCCTGTACAGGGCCAATTTTTGTAAATATTCAATGTGAGCTTGAAAAGAATGTGTATTGTCTGATTGGAAGGTACATGGTTCTATATATATCCATTAAATCAAGCTTGTTGTTTCACCATTAAGATCTTCCATATCCTTTCTAATTTTATATAATTTTATATAATTGCTTGATCTACGAATTTTTGAAAGCTGTGTTAAATCATCCACTATGGTTGTGGTCTTGCCAAATTTGCTTAGTATTTTCTTAGTTTTTGTTTTACATATTTCATGGCTATGTGGTTAAGTACTTACAAGTTTAATGATTTATGTTCTTGATGGATTCTTCTTTGTATCGTTATGCCATGCCTCTTGATCTCTATTAATACTTTGGTTCAAATTTTATTTGTAACATTGATATTGCTACTAAAGTAGTAATATTGTGTGTATTTTTCCCATCCTATGATCTTCAACTTTTCTGTATGCTTTTGTTTAAATTGTGTCAATTGAAAATAGTATATTGCTGGGCCGGCTCCGTGGCTTAGCGGTTAAGTGCGCGCGCTCTGATGCTGGCGGCCCGGGTTCGGATCCCGGGAGCGCCCTGAGGCACCACTTCTCCATCCAACGCGAGGCCGAGTCCCACGTACAGCAACTAGAAGGATGTGAACCTATGACATACAACTATCTACTGGGGCTTTGGGGGGAAAAAAATGAATAAATAAAATCTTTAAAAAAAAAAAAAGAAAATAGTATATTGCTGGATTTAAGAATCTAATTAAATAATTATTTTTTCTTTTAATTTATGAGTTTAATCCATTGGTATTTGTTTTAATTATTGATATATTTGGACTTATTTATACATCTTATTTGGGGCTTTCTTTGTATCATCCTTTTTATTTCCTTCTTTTAGTACTTTTTTTTTAATTGATATTTTTCACATTTTCCCCTTTTTCTCCTCTGCTGATTTGGAAGCTATAGATTGTATTTTTACCTTTTTGGTGGTTACTCTTAAATGTTTATATATATGTAAATATTTCCAACAAAGTCTACTTTTTCCAGTATTTCTATTTTCCTCTCAAATATAAGGAACTTATTGCAATTTACCTATTCAGCTACCCCACCTACAATCCTGTTAATGTTATCTAGACTTTTATTTTTTCTTCTTAAATGCAAAAATTATTATGTTTAATAGGTCCTTTTATTATTTTATGAGCTCACAATTGTTTCCTGGATTCCATGCCTCCATTCTCCCTCAGTGTTATTAATACTTTTATAATTTAGGAAGACTCTGTCGGGAGTAAACTCTTTTTCTGAGTATGTCTGACTTCCTTCTTTTAGTTTTATCCCACTTTTTTATAATAGTCTTGCCACATACACAATTTTAATTTGGCAGGTATGTTTCTTCAGCACTTTAAAGATATTATACTGTTTTCTAGCATCCATGGTTGCTGAGAAAAAGTTAGTTGCCAGTTTCAAAGTATTTCCTTTCAATATAATTTACCTTTTTTCCTTGGTAGCTTTAATAATTTTATTTTTTCTTTAACGTTCTGCAGTTTCACCCTGATCTTGCTTTGAATTTATGGATCCTGTTTGATACTCATAGTGTACTTTTGTTATGAGAGCACATATCTTTTTTCAGTTCAGCTATTATTTCTTCAGATGTTATTTTTCCTCCATTCTCCTCTTCTGGAACTTCTATTAGACATGTGTTAGAGCTGCTATACATGTTTTATGTGTCTCAACTGCTCTTTCATATATCTTCTCTCTTTATTACTGTAAGCAAACTCTTTGGTACTGTCTTTCAATTTGATAATTCTCTCTTTGACTAGGTCCAATCTAGAGTATACGTTATTTTTAGAGTTTTTAATTTCAATGACTATCTTTTATTTTCATAATTTTTAAATGTTGATTTTCTCATGTCCATTTTTTTTTGCCTTTTTATATTCTTTTTTGCTGTTGTGATTTTCATTCCTTCATTTACATACATTCTACATGAATTTATTTTAAATTTTTTGTCTAACTGATGTATAATACTCTTTTAATTTGAGGTCAATCCATGTCCCATAGTTGATTTTGCTAGGTGGACTTCTGAGATTAAATTTCTTCACACACTATAGAACTTTGGTCATATTTTTTGAAATTAAATTTCCTCATCTCATGTATGGTAAAATTTTGGTTTGTAGGCTCATTTTGTATGCAAACTTTTTGTTTTTTGTTTTGTTTTATTTTCTCATTCTTTCCTTTTAGCTATTTACTTGCTTTTTATATTACATTTTATCTAGAATTTTTATATTTTTGAAATGAATGATATGGGGAAATAGGTCCTCATTAGTTAATTCTGTCAATGTCTTCTGTTTATCTATGTTAATATCAGTGTAAATTCTTCCAAATGTCACTGAGATTGTGTTTAGGCATGTTAAAACTTTAATTTGGGAAGAAGTGATATCCTGTTTAGACTTCTCACCAAGGAACATGGATTGTGTGAATTTCCATTTAATGAGGTTCTCTTTTCCATCTCTCAGTAAACTTTCCTACTCTAATGCCTTGTGGAATAGTTAAATCCATAATAGTCAAAACAGAGTTCTTGATCAATATTACTAACTTAAAATTCCAAGAATGTAGCCATAACTCAGGAACGTTCAGACCTGATGTGATACTTCTCTTCAGCCCCTACAAGTTCTCTTCCATCCATCAATGCCACTATTTATTTGTTTCTTGCCGTCAAAGGACGCCATGAGTAGTGCCTCAGGCTCTGTAAGGACATGAGTGCATTTCTCTCCCTGGAATTGCTGGCTATTTTGATAATTTAGACCTACATCTTCTTGGACTAGTTTCCTGCAGTCATCTGTTTCCTTTTTTAAGGACAATGTCAAGGCCTAAGGCCAGAAACACATGGCTATCAGCCAAGAACAGAATTGGTCTATAGGGTAGAGCAGCAGCAGTTGTTGCTGGAAAGCATGTATGGGTGTGAGTTTGTGTGTCTTTGTGTATTCTAAGGACACCTGCTTATAAGTCTTTGTAGAAAGAAATCTTTTCTCATAATTGTCAAGCTCTACTACCCCTACTTTGCATTTTGTTGATTATGAAGTATTTGTTCTGAATGCTACTTATCTGGCTGAGGGAGGGAACTGTAGCAATCTAATACATAAATCTGCCATTATGTTCATGTTTAATTCATTTAAATTTGACTATGTGTTTATTCAACAATGGCAGCTTTCACATGTGTTTGGGTACTAGCATACTGTACGCTTGAACATAATTAGCTCTTTTCATTTTAATTTACTTATGTTTTCTGTCTTCAAAAGAAATGTCACTTGGCCTACCACTCACCAAGAAAAAAATAGATGTAAATATGAATAATTTCTTCTGAGATTTGCCAAAAGAAAATTTTTACAAAATGGAATAATTTCTGCACTCTTTCTTGAAATGACAAATAATATATACCCATATGTGATATACATATGCATACATATATAATATTTTCTTTCAAAATAAAGATTCTAAAGTTTAAACTGAATCAAAGTTTCAAGATCTACAAAATTCTTAATGACAACAATAACAACAAAAACCAAACCAAACCAAAACACAATCTCATTAGACAAGAAGGACAAAGCCAAATTGTCTTGAAATGAAATGTGTCCTGCCTGGGTCATCCCTTTTGGAGCCACAAAATCAACTTGCCACAAGATAAAATAATTTCAATCAAGCATTTTTAATTAAACTAGTTTACTACAGCACCCCATTATCCTAATTAAAGAACTAAGCACAGTATTTCTAGACACTTTTTAAGAACTTCAAAAATAGATACCAATGATTACACCTAAAATTCCACAATAAAACAAAAATCCTAAGATCCAATATGTTAAAATGAGTTATTATAAGAAGGAACTTTTGAAATGTTAGTCGTTCCTCACTGATTACACTGTGCAACACTTCAAGGGTCATGAGAAGACAAACCAAAAGAGATTCAGAACATTCCTTTGGCCGAATTATGTCCTTGTAGTTTGCCACAAATCATTCAATTAAAACAAAAAGCCTTGAATGATTACAATAATAACCTGAATTTTTGACTCTGTTTATACCATTACTGGGAAGAAATGAATGCTGTCCTATGAAAATCATGGGAATCAATAGTAAGCTACTACATTAGAAATTTTTGAGACTAGATCTTTAATAATCAATCAGAAAAGTCCTAGTTCAGAAAGCAGCTTTCCAAGAATAAAAAGAATCCACTTTAAAATATGTCTTAAGTATATCTCTCATTCTCAGAGACCAGAGACTATGTGAGTTCAAAGCTATTTCTCTAGGTTCTGCAATGTTCCTTCAACATTCCTTTTGAGGATTTAAATGGATTTAATTTTTACTGGAATGAAATTTAATAAAACTGTTCCTCATTGCAAAATGTCAGTGATTGGAATAGTTACTGTAACACAAAATCTTTCAGCTTTTCATCCAGCTTTCTACTACTAAAGGATTTGAGAGTAGCACATTTTCAAGTTACCCCTTTCATCCTTAAATATCAGCTTTCTTCATTTCAGTTTGTCATTCTGACATCTTATCCAGCCCTTTCTCATTCGTAATCATAGCATCCCAGTTAATTATAAACATGATGCAAAAGAGAAGTAACAAATATGTTCTGTATGTTCAAGAAACCATGCCAAGTTGTGGATTTTTTGAGAGGACAATTTGAGTTATTGACTTTCAGGATTGCTAACAGACATTTAGTCAAACTCTTACCTCCTGTGTAATATCCCTAAAAGATTGTGTACATCATCTAGCTAAACCAGTCTAATTCCAAAGAATTCCTCATCTTTCATAATAGACCATTTTGTTTTGAATAGTACCAAAGTGTATTATAAATAACCTTAGTTCCATAAACCTAGAACTGCATTCCTGTAATGTCCACTGTCAGGCACTCATTGGATTTACATAAAGCCTATTCTATCTTCTCCAATACAGCACTTAACATTTTTGAATCTAACTATGATATCTACCCATCCCCATGTTGCCTTCCCCTTTCCAAGTTAAACATTGGCACATTCTTCAATTTCATTCCCTCACCCTTTCGTATCTGAATGTACTCCAATTTGCCTATATCTCTCTTAAAATGTGGCTTCCAGAACAAAATAAGTTTCAAACGTAGTCTGATCAATGACAACTGGGATGGGGCTACCTGTTGTAAATCCCGTTCTTGTGGTTTTGCTCTTTAATATGGAGCTTGCTTTTGGGGGAGTGATATCAAATTGTTGCTTCATTTTGAGTTTACAGTTAATTAAATTCCCTGGGGCTTTTTATCTGATGTATTGTCAAGTCAGTCTCTCTAATCTAATTTTTTGGGGGGACATAATGAGGAAATTTTCATTGTTTTCTTTTGAATTAAAATTAACCACCAAAAAATAGATTCAGAAAAATACTCAAATACCCACAATTCCACTAATCTAAGCAGTCAAGTCAACTATTTAAAATTTTCCCTTAAGTCTTCCCTATATGCTTAGTAATCGTATCATTGGTACCATTTTGAATTGTTATTTCATCTTACATTATGTCATAAGTTTGTTTCCATATTTCTGCATGAACTCTAAAATTTTCATCTTTTTTAAATCTTCTGCAAAATTTTCCATCAAGTTGATATATTACTTTCATTAAGCACTTCCGGTTTTTATTATTATAAATAATCCTATTTGTTTCCTTGGAATAACTCCCAGGATTATAAGGTTAGGTGAACCCTTCTATGAATCTACAGTACTATTGCCAAACTGCTTCCAAAATGTAAGGAGATGTTTGTGCTAGGTTTCCCCTAAATCCCCAGAAATGACCATCCCAAGGACTACCCTCTATGCATTTACGGATATCTTTGTTTCCCTCAGATTATTGGATAGATATGACAGATATTGGGTTGAATTTCTTAATGTTAGAGAATGGAGAGCAGTTATTATCCTTTTCTACTTCGTGCCAGATTTGCTAGCAATGCTATGCAAGCAACTGCCGCAAACTGGCCTCAGCTTACCTTTCCCAGATCATTTCTTACTACCCTTTTCTCCTCCTCCAGGCAGAGTTAGAGTTAACACACACTTCTACATGTGTGTTCCACTAGCCTTTTGTACATGTGCATGAGTAAGAGATCATGAGTAAACATGAGTAAGACATACATTTCATCCCATTGTTTCATAATCAGCATCTACGTTTGTCTTTCATCTAGACTGTGAGGTTTTAAGGGAAGGATGAAGTCTTCATTTTTCTATCATCAGTACCTACAAGTGTACCTAACATAAAGAGTAAGTGTTTCATGACAGAATAGAAAAACATGCTCATTCCATCTTGTCTACAATGGTATTACCATTATAATGGTACCTGGTTATTTTTTTTAAGATGCATTCCTTTGATTATTATTAATATTGGGTATTTTTCCATGTTTATTCAATCATTGAATCATCTGTTTTGTGATTGTCTGTATTCTTTGCCCATTTATATGTTGAGATAGGCCTTCATATTTCCCTTATCAATCTGAATATTCATTTTCATTTAGCAAATGCTGATGTAGCATTTATTATTTGCCAGGCATTGCTCTAAGTGCTTTACAAATATTAACTCATTTAATCCTTGCAAAAACTCTTTGAGATAGGTGCTCTCAGAGGCACAGAGAAATTAACCAGCTTGTCCAAAGTCACATAGCAAGTAAGCAGCAGAGGCAGGATATGAACCTAGGGACTTCAGAGTCCATGCTCATAATCCTTTTTTTATGCTATCCTTATTTATATTTTAAAATTAACTTTTTGTAATATTTGCTATAATCAACCAATTAGTCTGTGATTGTGCTTTTTACTTTAGTTACCTTATTTTTAGTTATATTAACATTTTGAAAATAATTTCAGTGTCCAGGGCAATCCAGACCAAAACTGGGTTATGATCCTCAGAGCTCTGCTCCCTCAAATAGGTTGGTTGCTTTTAGTGTTGATTTTCCCAGCCTGGCATCTAACATGCCAAAGTGGGCCCCAGGCGTCCTCACACCCACTGACTCCTTCCCTCCCCTCCCACGTGCAATCCTGATTGTGGAAATTTTACCTTTGTTTCCAGAATGTAATTCACTTTCCCTGCTAGGACTGAGACTCATTTATCTATAGGACTGACTTTCCGCATTGCTTTTGCCGGTCTCCTCTGCTGGGAATTGTGCTGTTTCTCCAGCTGGAGCAGGTCCTGCTCTTCTCATTCAGGCAGCCTGGATGCTCCTAGGCAGACTGTACCTTCCACAGAGAACTCCCACTGCCTTGCCCCAACTATCAGACAGAACCTTTTACCAGACGATAAAACATTCCCTTTGAGACTAAGCCCACCTCAACTTTTGGACATCGTGATCTTAAACTACTGTTTACACCCACAGAAACCGTGGCTTTCCTTAGAGTGTTAATGCAGACCCCCACCCTCCAAAGCACAGCACAGATACAAGCCTACACCCCCACTCCCCACCCTGCAACATCCTCTGCCACTTCTTGGCTTATTTGCCATTGGCCACTGCCCCTCTGTAGGGATTCCAGCCAGCCTCGCTGCATTGAGAGAATCTATTAGTTTTTTTCTCCATGGTTTGTTGTTTTATTTCAAAGTTTAGAAAGTTGTCTAACCTTGGAAGACACTGGGGCTGGAAGGCAAGTGTTATGCTCTTCCTGGAAAGTTTAATCTCATTAATTTTGACCTTTAATCTACCTTTCAGAATTCTTCTGAATATGAATTCTGTTCCTCAAGATATTCAGATCAGCAAATTTATCATCTTAAACTTGATAAAAATGACTCCTGTATTTTCATCCAATTTACTGACTCGAAACCGTCGTCAAATACAAGACCTCTTAGGTACACTCAGGGTCTCCTGTCTCACTTGAACATGTAAGGATCCATACAGCTGTGCTGTAAGCCAGTCCACATTTCTCTCTTCTGTCCATTATGTTGCCATAAGAGACTTTGGAAAATGCTATCCTGAAATCCAGGTAGATTGTTTGCATAGATTTGCCTGATAAAACAATGTATTTGTGTTAAGAAAGGAAAAGATATCCTTGGGGATTTTGTGATATGTGTTTCATTTTTTATCTTAATTGCATTTATCTTCCATATTCAGAAGTAGTAAAATTGATGTGGGATACTCCTAAATGGCTATTGATCTTCATTCCACCCTAATAGTCCCTGTAGTTTTCAGAAGTAAGGCCATCTACTACCAAGGTCCCTAGTTTTATAGTTTCCCAAGATTCCTCTAAGTCTGGTAAATTTTCTCAGGAGAACCATGAATATTTCAGAAAGTAGAATTAACTGTTACTTTATTTGGCTCACCAGATATTTCTTGATCACTAGATTTGCATAAAAATAGCTTTCCAATAAGTATTATAATATAATTAGGCAGATTATTTCCTTACAATCATCAAGAAATAGTAGCAATTATTTTGAGAAGAATACAATGGAGACTTTTCTTTTTCATAAAAAATAGTTTTGTTGTTTTCACCAATAAGCAATTTCAGTTGTTTATAAAGATTGATCTCTTTCCACTTTATCCCAAGTGATTGCTGTCTTCATATGAAAGACCCTGGCCACTTCTAATACATCATTACATTGACCTGTTTAAAACTGATTTCAGGCGAAACCAGAAGCACAAAGTTCCAGGTACGTTTAACTAGCAGTTCACTGGTCTAAGCACCTATAGAATTCAACTTCTTCCTTGGACATTATTTTGTATTACAAAATAATTTTTCAATGGCTCAGGTATAAAAAAGTAGTTTCACAGCCATGATTTTAAAATTTGGATGAAAGTCCTAAAGTGATTGCATGTAAGAAAAAAAAAATCCATCCTGCCCAACGTTAACCCTAGCAACAGGGTAAGCATAATAGAAATGAAAACCTTTTGCCTCCCCTCCAAAATTCTTGATATTTTCCCATTGCTATGGGGATTTTCTTAGCTGAATGCACACAGGCAACTTTAAATTAGTGTTTTCCCTTAGCAAGCTCTCATCGTGTTTTTCTCTGGTGTTCCAGAGCTAGAATTGTTAGTTTAACCCCTCACTATTCAGAAAACAGAATCTAATACAGATTTCTACTTCTAGGCTTATCTGTTTTTAGGGCAATGTTTTACCCTATTCATCCCAACTTTTGGTAATCTCTCGTTTTAGAAAACAAGACTGAAAAGAATGAACACTTTGTAGTTAGGAAATTCAGTAGCTACCTTGTTGAATACTAGAAAGCATAAAGTGAGAAGGATGGCACTGGGTTTAGTTCCTTAAATGTAGTGTTTTTTTCAATGATTCGCTGGCAACACCAAGCGAACAACTATTTCCTGGTATGAAAGTCATCCTTTGACTTGAACACGTCATCAAGAGTAACCTGTTCAAAAACTACTCTCTCAGTTTTAATTATCAAGTACTATTTCTTTTATGTGTTTTTGTATATTGTGTGGAATCCTGGCCATTTTCCTTCAAAATCCAATCATAAAAATAAACTAGAACATATATGCCTACCTCTGTAGACACACAATTTGGGTTCAGTTTAGCAATGCTTATAAACGGGCAATTAACACCTTTGCGTCCTTAGCTAAAGGGCCAGTTTAATTGTGATGTTAATCATCTATCCTTTGTCATAATTAATTTATTTTAATGTAGGCATCAAGCAAAGAAATAAAAGGAGAACAGATAGTTTAAAAGATATTTATGGACACTTTGGAGAACATTAATGTTTTCATCTGTATGTATTACAGAGTAATGAGTGCAAAGGAAAATATTGTAGCAGGTATTAAATCTGGGGTCACTCCCTGGTGTAGTGGTTAAGCTTGGTGCGCTTTGCTTCAGCAGCCCGGGTTCGAGGGTTCGGATCCCCGGCTGGACCTACATCACTCGTCAGTCACACTGTGGCGGTGACCCACATATAAAGTAGAGGAAGATTGGCACAGATCTTAGCTCAGGGCAAATCTTCCCCAGCAACAAAAAAGAAAGTTAAATCCCCACATTGTTGTGATGAGTATATGTTGCCCTGTGGCTATGCAAATAACTGAATAACACAAATTTGCCCTTTCCCGTGTGTTAGCAGAATTACCACGTATTCACCCACCATATTTAGTGACCCTTCACACTCTCAGGAATCTTAGAGTATAGAAAGCAAGTGGACAAAAGAGTATTATCTAATGCATGAACAATTCAAATGCACATGTGATAAAATGGTTGCTCCCAGTCCAGCATGCATGGAATGAGATCTCCAGAATTCCTCAGTAGCAGGTGTGAGATGTATAAATATACCTCCAGAACTGTATATTTGGCCTCTCTCTGTTTGTTTCCCCTTCTCTGTTACTCTTCTTTTTTAAGCCACTGAGCTTACTGCTTATCCAAGAACAAGTTACCTGAAGTGACTGTCATGATTAGAATAACAAATATGTATTATTTTGTGCTCCTATGGATTCCACTTAGAATACCTCAAAAAATTAAGGATAGAACTACCATATGATCCAGCTATTCCACTGCTGGTTATTTATCCAAAGAACATGAAAACACGAATGCATAAAGATACGTGAACCCCTGTGTTCTTTGCAGCGTTATTCACAATAGCCAAGACTTGGAAGCAACTAAGTGCTCCTCAAGGGATGAACGGATGAAGAAGATGTGATATGTATACACAATGGAATACTATTCAGCCATAAGAAATGATGAAATCCAGCCATTTGTGACAACATGGATGGACATTGAGGGTATTATGCAAAGTGAAATAAGTCAGAGGGAGAAGGTCAAATACCGTATGATCTCCCTCATAAGTAGAAGATAAAAACGACAACAAACAAGCACATAGAGACAGAGATTGGATTGGTGGTTACCAGAGGGGAAGGGGGGAGGGAGGAGGGCAAAAGGGATAGTTAGGCACATATGTGTGGTGATGGATTGTAATTAGTATTTGGGTGGTGAACATGATGTAATCTATGCAGAAATAGAAGTCTAATCATGTACACCTGAAATTTATACAGTGTTATAAACCAATGTTACCACAATAAACAAATAAATAAAATAAAATTCATTAGCATTTGGGTTAAAAAATAAAAGGAATACCTCTTCTAAGATGGATGAATTGTTCATTGTGAAATAGATGGCTTTTTCAGCTATAAGAGCTCCATCTATTTGATTATTTTGGATATAGAATTCATTGCCTAGTACACAATCTTCTGATTAAAAGTGCTATGAAAAATACATTTGTGCAGTATACTTTTTTTTTTTTTTTTGTGCTGAGGAAGATTCAACCTGGGCTAACATCTGTGCCAATCTTCCTCCACTTTACATGTGGGACACCGTCACAGCATGGCTGATGAGTGGAGGAGGTCTGCGCCCAGGATCCGAACCTGTGAAGCCGGCCACCCAACAAGAGCGAGCGGAACTTGAACTGCTCAGCCACGGGGTTGGTCCCTGTGCAGTATACTTTTGACAAAATTACTGATTAACTCCTGAGGGCCATCATCTGTTGTTAAACAGGATATTTCGCAAGGTTTGAGAAATGACATATGCCAGATAATCAAATAGATATTTCCTCATTTGTTTCATTTCTAAGAACTGGAATATCGCTTTATTATCTGTATGGCTATACTACATGCTTCGTGCTTGATAAACTCACTCCAATGATTTACCACTGTGCAGAAACTTCCAGGTAAAGTTTGGTTAACAAGCTCAAGCTAGGCGGCTTGTGCCACAGGGCAGGATCAGGTCTACTTGCTTACTACACATGCCACATCTAGGATATGTGCACATCACAGGCTATCAAGAAAGGTGTTTGGTTTGTCTACCAGAGAAACTCAATGACCTGATCAATTATAGCTATGATTGAACCACTCAACCATCTATCATTGGAGGCTCCTCTGGGACAAATTAGAATCTTCATCAGCCTCTAAAAGGCATGATCCAAGGTTTCCCCTCAGATTCTACCTCAGAATGGAGACAAACCATATGCTTTGCTCTGTGCCTTTTACTGGTTTCTGAAAGGTCAAGTCTCCTACTAATGAAATGGTGAGTCAGACCGGATTAAACTAGAACTTTCAGTTCTAACAAAACTGCTTGTTCTATACTGACCTGTACAAACGTGGCTTATAACTAAGCTTAGAAACTAAAAAAGTCACCACAAACCAAGCTTAAAAATAAGACTATTTTGTGATCATCAAAATGATGTTCATAAATTATTTTTAACGATTTATAAGAAAATACTTATATTTCAAACAACATGGGAAAATTAGGATATCATATGATCACAACCATTTTTTAATTATTAGAAAAATATACAGGAAAGAAAGACACCAAAATAACAAGTGATTATCTTTGGGTGGTAAGACTATTGGTGACTATTTTTCTTACTTCTACTTTCCCATATCTTCCAAATTTATTTTTTACAATAAACAGGTACTATGTGTGTGATTTTATAACTTTTATGTTTAAAATGTTACCAAATCACTATTCATTTTCACTCATTTCATAATTTCCAGATAATTGTTCAAATTACCTCTGTAGCTCAATTAAGATCTATGTTTTCACAAATAGCTGGGATAAGAACATAATTTTATTTGCATGAGTATGTGTCAACGCTGTTCTGAAAATAGAAAGGAAGGCCTGCACTGGAACTTGCCACCACAAAAAGAAAAATGAATATGCACTTAGAAATGTCCATCTATTTCCCTGAGTTATTCCTTTTTAAAAGAACGGCATGCGAATTTCTTATCTGTGTTCTATGCTTCCCCATGCTAACTTGAATTTATAGTGGATGTTAACTATAGCTTAGTATGTGGTACCTGGGGAAGGATCATAAGAATTTCTTTTATTTTTATTTTTCAGAAAAGGAACTGCCATTTGAGGTTGTTGAAAGTTTCAGTTCCTAGAGTTGGATGGAAATATCAATTACATTTTGGAACAAATTCCCTTTGTTTTGAGAAATTCACCAGGATGGAACTTTTAGTTACGTGAAAGTACCTACCGTCACTCCTAGAGAGAACTGTGAAGTTACCATAAATCTGAATGTAGTCGCTGAGGAACAAGTCTTTGTTCTGTCAGGTAATGCAAATAACTGCATTTTCAGGCAGACTGTTCCTTTGCAGTGTTAGAGAATTATTTTCTGAAAATATAGATTTACGCTTAATGTTAGTACCCTCCACTTATCAGGATTGAAATACCCCAAATTTGGGAAATACGTTTTCAACTATCGATATTGTGTTATCTGTGCCTTGACTATCAGCCCAGGCCCTGCTTTTTCCCACTGAAAGAATGAGAGTTTCTAGTATCCATCTAGCTGGGGCAAGAATGGGTGGACCTGGGCCTTGGGGAGGGAGCAGCTCTTCTCTGAGATATTGGGCTAGAGAGGTAGGTGGCCTGAAATGAACGAACACGGAGGTTTCTCCCTTGCTGGAGTAGTGAACTGGCCTCCAGACACACAGGAAGCTGCAGACAGCTGGGCTAGAATCCTGACACTGGGCTCAAATGTCCAGGGTAAATCACTTCAGCACCACATAGTATTACCTCCCAGATTTTCAGGAAAGCCTTCCTAAGTATCATTACCCCTAAACTCAAAGGGATTTGGAAAGGTTAAGAGAAAGAATGTGTCTACACTGGGAGCAAATCAGTCCAGAATGTACAGTGTCAAGTCTTTTCAGGAATGGCCACAGGTGACTTGGAGAGCTCTGGAGTTCAAGGTGGCCACCAGGATGGGTTAGAGAGATGTGGAAGCATTCCTTAGTGAGTCCCAGGGACATCTGAGGAGAGGAATCCTAGGAGAGAGATTGCAGACAAACGTTCTGGGCAAGTAGGAGTCACCAATCATTATGGCTTGAGTAGTAAAATAAATGTGACGTCAAGCTAGAGAAGAGAGGTCTCTTGCCTCTGCATATATAATCTAGTCTTTTTTTAAATCCTTTTTTTTAACTTATTTATTTATTTTTCCCCCCAAAACCCCAGTAGATAGTTGTATGTCATAGTTGCACATCCTTCTAGTTGCTGTATGCGGGACTCGGCCTCAGCATGGCCAGAGAAGCGGTGCTTCGGTGCGCGCCCACGATCCGAACCTGGGCCGCCAGCAGCAGAGCGCGCGCACTCAACCGCTAAGCCACGGGGCCGGCCCTATAATCTAGTCTTTATGATATAATAAAACATAGTTGGAGACTTTTAGTCAGTCAAATAACCCATTTTTAATTCTCAGTTTTACTTGTTAAAATGTGTTTGGAAAATGTTTTGCTGAAAAAAAAAATGTTTTCCATACTGTGCATTCAATTCTATACAATTCCTGATATTTTCTCTCTGGCTTCAGTAAGAGATTGTCATTCCATTCTTCTAAGTCTCTTATTGTTAGAAAGTTATTTCTTATACATTCCTCACCTCTATGCTAATGTTCCTCTCCTATTTATAGGGAGAGAATTGTGCCCTCTCCTTCAAAGAACACAGCAAATTGCTTCAAATAATAAGACAGAATAAGTCAATCTTATGTTTGCGATGGACCATAAATTATCGAAATCTTAACAGAATCAGCACACTTCTGAGGCAAGTGGCCTGAATCACTTCTCTCCTGCATAAGCATATGGTTCCCACCACATGGTTTTGGTGAAAACAACCCTGGTCACCACCTCCAGGAGAGTCTAGCCCTGAGGTGGAGCCAAGGTGAATACAGTCATGCATTGCTTAACTATGGGGATACGTTCTGAAAAGTGCATCCTTAAGTTATTTTGTCACGTGAACATCATAGAGTGTACTGAAGGAGAACAAAATTTGCTGCCCCAGAATGTGTCTCTTTAACATGAGAATTACCTTAGGCTGATTTTTTTTTTTTTTTTTGGTGAGGAGGATTGGCCCTGAGCTAACATCTGTGCCCATCTTCCTCTATTTTGTATGTGGGATGCTGCTACAGCATGGCTTGACAAGAGGTGTGTAGGTCCGCACCCGGGATACGAACCTGTGAACCCTGGGCCACTGAAGTGGAGCATGCAAACCCAACCATTACGCCACTGGGCCAGCCTAAGGCTGATTATTTTTAAGAAACAAAAGACTCAGAAAGTTTCTCTTGTTACTTCCCCTTTAACTACCTAAACGAATTCAGATCCAAAAACCTGTCTCAAGAAACCTTAGCATAAATGAACTAGGTGGTAGACAGGGAGGAACCTAGAAAAGCCTATTTGTTGGGCTCCCCTCTGTGTTCTTCTGTTTCTGTGTGGCCAAACACTTGTTTTCCAAACCTTTGCCCCTTTCCACTTGCCTGTGACTTGCCTTCCTTCCCTTGGAAGTCCCTGACTCTCCCCACTCCCAACATCCTCTTTTGTCTTTAGCTGAGATGGTATTTAAAGTGAGGGCTTCAGCCATTTTGGTGAGTTACTTGGTTTCCTGGGTTTCTCCCATGTATACAGGTCGTTAAACTTTTGTTTGTTTTCCTCCTGTTAACCTGTCTCATGTCAATTTAATTCTTAGAACAGCCAAAAGAACCTAGAATGGTATAGGAAAATTTCTTCCTCTCCTACAGTACTTACACAAACCTAGAGAGTAAAGCTTACTACACACCTAGGCTGTGTGGTACTAATCTTATGTGGCCACTGTCGTATATGTGGTCCATCATTGACCTAAATGTCTTTATGCAGCACATGACTGTGGTGGCTAGTGACTAAGAACCATTGAGCCAGCAGAAGCGTCCAGACTCCCTCTTTATGTTGTTTGACAAGGTTGGCTTCTCATACTTCTTGAAGAGAAGAGGCAGGGCTCCTTCACTATCATCCACTGACACCTGGGATCCAGGCCATTCCTTCACTTCACCTGTCAGGGAGGGACCAGGAACAGTCTGCTTTTCCCTACCTTATCCTTAAGGCTGGAAAGTCCTAATGTGCTGTTATTACTTGGGAGGAGGGAGCGGCATACAGCGAAGTTACTTTCTTCCTCAGGTCTTTGTGGATGAGACAGGGGCAGTCGTGGGTCTGTACAAACCCTCTGTTCTACTCTTGCCTTCTTGCTCTAGAGACTGTGGCTTCTCTCACAAGGGAGTGTCTAGTGAAGCCTCTTAAGGCCTAAGGCTGGCTGAGAGTCTTAGTACCCATGGGGGTTCCAGGTCTGTGCAAGGGACACAGAGGAGCTGGTGGTGGTTACTGAATCTGTGAGCCTTTGAGGGCTTTCTATGGTCCCTCAGGCACACGCTGCAGGAAGCTAGCTCTCCTCCCCCAGAACACAAGGGCGGCTGCCACAGAATCACATCGACCAAGAATGCACATCCTAGGATCAGTGACAAGTTCTATCATCTCACAGTTAGGGGCTGTGACTGCTTCCCACTCTGTGAAGTTTGGAATTCCTCTTCTTCAGATGGAAGAATCCTCCCTGTGTGTTTGGATGTCACTCCAATATTGCACTTTCTTTTCTCTTTTGTGTCCCACTCAGTCACTTCACATTCATTTTTGTTTCCCCTCTGCCCCTCATCCCCACTTCCTGATAAGTTCTGCTCTATCTTTACACTTTTCTTCTTGAATTATTCCTTTCGTCTTGTCAAGGTGCACTTTATTCCTCCTAAGAAATTGAAAGATACCAGTTTGAATTTAAAGCGTGTATAATCCCAAGCCAAGAGACAGACCAGCCCACACTCAGAGGATCACTGTGCACTCACCTCAGTCCCTCCATGCTTCCTGAATCCCAGTCTCTGGAGATGGGGTCAAGGAATCTCCTTTGAAACAAAACCACTAGGTGAGTCTTGTGAACACTAGAATTTGGAAACTCTTGCATCAACTCTGACTCCTTCCAGAGCAGTGACTCTGTCCTTTCCGTCTTTGTCACCCAATGCCCAGAACAGTGTTTGATAAAAAGTAGATGTTCAGCACGTGCATATTGAATGAAGAACTAGACTAATGAAGGAATGACCAAACTGAATAAATAATGAAGTTGCAGTCCTTGGCAAACACTAAAAAAGAACTTGTATGCAGCTTTTTAGCCTATCGTGTTTACCAGATTTTGCCTGACCTCCCAAAGATCCAACACCTTCCATTACACTCTTGATTTCAGTGATGCTAAGAATTCCACTGAGTCCTTATCCCACAAACCCAAACATTTTAATTTCATAATTTGCTTTTTAAAAAATTTTACTAAAACTTAGTTGCTCATTATCTCCTTCATCCAGGGCCAGGGTCTCTCTGCCTTTTATGATGACAGCTCCCTAATATGATAAATGAGTATTTGGTAATTGTATGCAGGTAAATGAGTTTCCTCAGAGCATTCTCTCTCTCCCTTTAGGTCTTATGCATTCATCTGAATAGTGTCTTCAGAAGACAACGGTATTCAATGTCTTTGCCCTAATCCCAAAGTGAAACTCAGATAACGAAAACTATAGGCTTCCTTGAAGGCAACCTAAGCAAAAAGCATTGGGAAAATTTACTGCATAAAATAAAGTACTTTATTTACAGCACCTGCTATAAATAAGAAAACAGCCTTTTCATTTTTTGTTGTTGCTTTTTGAAGAAGCTACTACTTTGGTTATTTGCAACATTTCTCATACATTTAAAACTAAGCATTCAGTTCATATTTTGGTTTATAAAATAAATTTTAAACTGGAAAGAAGAAAGAATCTTTTACTTTTAAAAAAAATGACTATTAAAATCTTATTAATTATGAAGTGAAAATATTTATCTTTAGTTTTAGCCACCAAAGAATTTTTTAATGTGATTTATATTTTTAAAATTCTATAAATATGTGAAATTGTCATATATGCCTGATTATTGTATCACTTTTTCCTACAGGACAAAAAGATGTGTTTTTAAAAATATAAACGCACCTAAATAAATGTAAACTAAAATTTACCCTTGACAAAGATAACTATGAAATAAGAATAAGTGAGCCAGATTACAAAAATTAAAGATTCAAAAGGTAGGCCAAAATCTGAGATAATAAGAAAATTAGAAAGCAGCTAACATGTTGAGACAGAAGTTTGGGATCACCAAGGGACCCCAGTGGAAGGAAAAATCAGGAAATCTCATGGAATTCATTTCTCGAGTCTTCATAAAAAGAAGAGATTTTCCCTACTGTAGACTTAAAGGGATTGTTGCCAGAAGGCAGGAGGATGTACTAGATAAACGCTTGACTATCTTTGACCCAACAGTCCTTTATTCTTACACAGTCTTCCTATTCACGTGGTCCTGGTATTTCAAACTATATCATTAACTTATTTTTTTCTATAATATAAAAATATGCATTTTTAATTTACTTTCCAAGCTTTGGTGATATTCAAGTAAATTTAAATTAATAGTTTCTTTTTCTCAGAATAGGACCACATGGAGGTTTGGTCCCTCTGAGCATGGTTTGAGGCCCTTCAGTTTCTGATCCTACGACAATGTTAGTTGACTCTGGCTAATTCCCCCCCACACCTTTTTTTTTTCTATTGTAAACCCCATAGGACTTAAACGTAATGGAGATACATTGAACAGAATAGTCTGTTAAATTTTGTTTTATTCAAGCTCCTGCAGCAATAAATCCTAAGAAAGAAACATCCAATGATAGAAAGATTAAGACTTGTGATTCACATTTGGAAACACACATATCAGAGAAGAATATTTCAAGACTGAATATGTTCAAAACAAATAAAAGATACAAATCTTTTATCTTATTAAGGAAAAAAAGAAAATTAACTGGAGAGCAGAAATATATCCCTGGCTCTTTCCATGACAAGCACGGTGTATGGTCTCTTTTATTCACTAGCTTAGCTAGCAGGGCTGAGGGGTTGGGGTGCCAAGCTGGAGAGGCACTACAATGTTCTAGCCCAATGTTCTGCTGCCACAGGGCCGACAAGGGTTTGCTGTGAAAGGGCAACATATTGTAAAAAGCACTAACGTAGAAGTGTGTGTAGGATATTCTGGAAACAGGAAGGACAAGCATCCAACTCAACTTGAGAAGAGACAGGGGCAGGGGCTGAGGGTCTCAAATGTCTGGCTTGAATACCTCCTGCTGAGGATTTGGATTTATCCTGAAGTTAATGAGAATTCCCTGGAGAGTTTTAAACAGAAGCGTGTGATCAGAGCTCTCTTTTAGAAAAATCACTTTGGCAACCATGCAGGAGATGAATTAGGGAGGGGTGAAAGTGAAATCAGGAATTGAGCTAAAAGGCCCTCCAGGAGAGAAGTGGTGAGGGCCTGAGATAAGGCGGAGACAGGTGGACAGTGAAAGGTGTGAAGAAGGGAAGGTATTCAGGAGGCGTTGGGGAAGTGGTAGATCACCTGTGGGAAACAAGGGAAAGGAATGAGTCTAGAATGGAGTCAGCTGCTCTGCTTTGGACAACTGGTTTCCTTTGGGTCAGTGGCCTTGTGCAGACACCAGTTTTGGAGGAGAGATGATGAGTTAAGTTTTCCATCTCAGTACTGGTATTTGAATAATTTTTTGCACAACTAAGCCTCAAAATGTCCTATTTCTGTGTCAGGATAGGTGAGATTATTCTGTGAAAACAAATCACCCAAAGTTTCAGTGACTTAAATAAAGGAGAATTGCTCATCCATGCTCTAAATCACTAATGGGGCAGCTGGGAGCTCCATGTCGTGCCCACTCAGGGACTGGCTAACAGACTAGCTGCTGCCTGAAGCGCTGCCAGGTGCTGTGGCAAACAGAAAGGTAGCAAATTACACAGTGACTGTTAAAGCTTCTTGCCAGAAGTGACATATCTCTATCCACTCAGTTCATGAACCAAAGAAGCTCACATGGCCACACCCAACTTCAAGAGGGCGGAGAGGGGAGGCAGGAACTGGAATGTTTGGAGAAGAGCACAAATAGTTCTACTTTGTAGTCTGTAACCATTATCTAAGGAGACTCATTGCCAGCTATGGAAGGATCCATGAGAAGAATACACCCTAAAAGAGTTGCCTAAAGACCTTAATAGTCTTTCCGTCTCAGGCATTTAACTCAATAGTATATTAAGTTCATTCAGGGAAAGAATACTTTTCATTATTATTTTCCCACCTTAACCTGGCACATTCTCTCTCCTTAGCCCAACAACATGAATCCCACACCAACTCGTTTGCTTTATTCGTTCAACAAATATTGAACACCTACCATGTTCTATCAGGCACTGGGGATATACCAATGAACAGGGCAGACGTCAGACAACATCCCTATCATCAATTTGCTAAGGTGTATCAGGAAAAATAGAAATTAAACAAATAATCACACAATTATTTGCTGATGATTGCAATAAGGACTTGGAAGGCAAATAAGGTGTGCAATGAGAATCTAAGAACGGGGATAGTTTGGGAGGTGGAGTGGTCAGCTAGCTGGGAAGCTGGTCAGGTGAAAGTCCTTGGAATGATTACAGGCAGAGAGAAATCCTTGTGGGAAGGCTAGAACGTGGGAAAGCCATGAGACTCAAGAGGGAACTGAAATAAATCCAACGTGGCTGACGCAGAATAAGCAGCAGAAAGAGTCGGGGCTGGAGGCTGAGGCGGGGGTGAGATCACAGAGGTTGTCACAGAATAAATTAAAGAGATTGCTCATGATGCTGAAGCAATAGGAGGTTACTATAGTTTCAGGCAGGGGCATCACATCATCCATATAGATGTAGAGACATGAAGGCTGTTCAAAAGGAAATTTACAAGGGTAATTAGCAATGTATTGTACACAACTGTGCTTCATTCACCTTCTTCAAGTCTTCACTCAAATGTCCCTCCTCTGTGAACCCCCGCCTTCTACCATCCTACCTAAGATGACATTGCCACTCCTCCCATACCAGCCTCCAGACCCCACTTCCTCTTCTTTTCCATAGCACTTGTCACTTTGTAATATTTTAGATAATTTACTTATTTATTAGTTTATTATCTGTCTTCTCTTGCTAGGATGTAAGCATCACTGGGACAAAGATTTTTTTCCTAGAAAGCACCTGGCATATGGGTTCTCAACAAATATGTGTTGAATTAATGTCATATCACATTATTATTTAGAGCTATCTTGTAAGATGGTTTATCTCTCAGTGTTTATGATTCAACATACTTAGTTTAAAATAACTGTTTCCTAACTATGTGGTCCCTAGGCAAAGCACATACTGTGGTGTCATTCTTAAACATGAAAATTGCTGCTGCTGCAGAAATTCATCATCTGATTATTCAAGTTTATGGGAAAATGTTTTTATAAAATACAACATACAAATACAAATTGAGTTGACAAAAAAACGTCAAGCAAATTTTAGGAAGAAAAGATTATGAAACTTGGTCGGGACCATGAGTCACAGTGACAGCTTAGCTATTTTTCAATGTTGCTATGTATACCTATAAAAATGCACTGCTGTGCTAAGAAAATTATAGTATTTCACAACACAGCAGTGATTAACCCTTTAAATCTACTTTTGAAAGATTGTAGCCTTAATTGAAGGTGTTTTAAGGACTAATATGCAGTTGGCAAATTACAGCTTGTGACAATGTCTAGAATTCCCTGAAGAAAAGCCAGTTGATTTGTAAAAAAAATGCCAGACAGTCTCTCTTTAATTTCTGTGTATCTGACCTCATATAATCAGAGGGACCTTAAGAGTTTCCTGGTTTATTTCACAAATTAAATTTTTCATTCCCATCGTCAATGTTGTTACCACCCATGATTTCCCATTCATTTGCTTATTAAACTCATTTTTTGAGCATCCACTATGTTCTAGATACTGTTAGGTCCATTCATTCATTAGCTCCCTCATAAAACATTTATTTATCTGTATTGAGGAGAGGCACAGATTTTAAGTAACAAAATGGACAATTACGTAGTCAGGAAATTAATTTATTTGTAAAAAATGGAGAAAGTTTAGGTAAATAGAGGAAGATATATCTGATTTTTATAAAAAGAAAACACATCCAATGAGCTCCAGTTTTAAAAGTTATTTTGGCTGTAAGTAAGTCTGAAAGCAAGAAGATGAGATAATTGAAGATCTTTGTATTAAACATTTAGAGATATATTAAACCAAATATAAACACCAAAAAGTAATCATATTATTTTGATTATATGTTTAGCACTATAAGGAAATATGATTACGTATTATTAATAGTCTACTTTCTAAACCACTTGAAGACAGCTTACACATGAAACTGTACTGCAAGGTAATAAGACTAAAACAAGGCAGACATTTTGCTGAACTTGATTTCTTAAATCTGCACCCATTCTCAGAAGTGGGACTACTTTATTCATATTCATAGAATCAGTGTTATTCCAAGTCTGAACCAAGCCAGGTAGTGTTTCAGAATGATTTTTAATCTCTATTCTAGATTTTCTCTTACCAGCACTCCTGCCAGTGTTGGAGTCCTGCCCCTGCCCCTGGCCTGCTGACTGGGCTCTGCCTCTGTCACACTTGCCTGGATAACCATGTGCTGCCTGCTTGGTCCTCGACTCACTTAGTACATGCAATTTGGGCTTAGGCTCCTGCATGTCTAACCCTAGAGAAGGGCTGAGGTCCATATCCCATTTTTTTCATCCTTCTGTAGTTGAATCAGACAAATAAAGCATCATAATTAAATAATGCTTTCAGCAACAGTTAAAGCAATCTATTCTACATAAACTTGCTCATAGTTGATAAAAATAGGGATAGATTGTGCCAGAATATTCTTCCACACATGTAAGAAAATCTTTCATTCCATTAGCCCAAGATATCCTTCAGGATTATGAAGGTAGCTCATGTTATTTTATTTCTCAAATAATTCTGCTAATTGCTGTTCTTCTTGAAGTTTCCTTGTAGGAAGAAATTTGCTCACCATGGAATGAGCACGTCTCTACTGATCTGATTCCAGTCAAGCCTCTGTGAGGTAGCCCTACCACCATCAGGACCTCCCATCTACTCTGTGGGGCTGGAAGCCATAGTGCATTGTTTGATGGCAGGTACTCTGGTTTCCTGAATCAAGGAGGCCAAGATGAAGCTGGCAAAGTTTAGAATCAGTGAGGTGTCAAGCTCCAGAGGTATGTGTCTAACCTTCCAGATGACAGTGACACTTAAACCTATCATAAATGTCACTGAGATGGTCACTGTGGAGAGCAAAAAGGCCACAGAGACTCTCCAGCAATGAGTTCCTTGACTGTGGCCAGATCTCTATCATTAACATGATTCCTCGTACACACGGCTGTATGAAATGAAGCAGATGAGGGTGAGGGTATGGAAACACTTCCAGGATGGCCAGCTGAAGCTCAGACAACTGCAACTAGAGAAAGCACAGGAGATATTTTAAGGACTTACTGATGCCTAGTAAGGGACAAGGCTGTGGGCCACTAGGGGCCATTATAGCCCCTGAAAGATGATGTACTTAAGCAGATGTAATCACCATCAAGGGTTTATAAGCAAGAGACTGTGTATCTGAGGCAGGTCTCAAACAGAGGCAGCCACACAAACCATTACTATAGTTGGAGATCAGTCAATAATATTTATATTCATATAGGGCTATGGTTCCCTAATAGGGACCATGTGGTAGTGACAATCAATAATATCTCCAAGTGCAAAGCATGGCAACCAGCAATAAACCATGCAGCTGCCAAATAATGTCCTTCACTGGATGGCACCAGGCTAAGGGCTAAAGGCCCCCCAAAACTTCAAAGATACAAACAATAGTATGTGTTACCTCAGAAATATGCACATCTTTAAAATTTTGTGGATTGTTAACGAGAAATATTTTAACGTCCCTAGAAAACAATCTACATAAATACTAAGTCTATTGACTTACTTGATTCATATTTCACTGCTTTTGCCCATGAAATGGAAGATTTAGGATTTTCTTGTAATGTCAATTTTCATTTTTTCTTATCAGCAAAATCCTGAGTGAACTTGACAGGGGCTGTAGAATAAAGTCAGTAAGAATGGAAACAAATTGGCTGTCTCTCCACATCTAGCAGATATAAGAGATGCACCATTGACACAGATTTAGACGTCATGAAACAAACACACATCTCTGATAAAGCATACCTGGAAGCATGTGATACAGAGACATAACCAGCATCCAAGGGCACGAGTGATGATGCCAGAGAATTTCTCGAGATTTGTTTTTATGAATACATCTAAAATCATTCACAACGAAATATTATTAACCCAGTTTTAGGTTGAATAAGACAAAATTTTAAGGTCAAGACATCCATCGATCAAGTCAATAAGGACCATAAAATTGGGGACGTACAACAATCAGCTCATTCTTTAGTTTCTCCATGAGAAATAATTGGCACTCTAGTATGATTTTTTTACTTATTTTTCTTCTTAAAAGTGAAAATGTGATTCTCCATTAAAAACTTGGTTCTCTAAACTAATATTTTTTTAAAAAGGAAATTATAGGTTTTGTTTCATTATGCTTTTATTTGGGGGTTAATTTGGGAACTTTCTAACATGAGGCTAACATAAATATTTGAAGAAACTATAAATGTAGATTCTTCTAATTTTCTAAACTTCCCACGACAATGCTTTGTCCCATGTAATGACTCCCAAATGACTGAAGCATAAGTCCTTGGACAAAGGAAAGTACTCGAGGCAAGCAGAAAAGAAATTCATTATTGTTAAATGCATTATGCTCTAGAAAGAGTAAGGCCTTACTTGTTCCAGCCCAAATTAGTTTAAACAGTAACACAGCAGTTCATTGTCATCTGGTTAGACTGAACATCAAATAGCCTGAACTTTCCACTCCTCTTTAATGTTCTCCTTATTGGAGAAACAGAAATGGTTGATAGAATTACAGTTGCTAATTATATAAGTATAATTATAGTTGATCCATATAATTATTTTTGTGTGAGAACTTCTTAAACTGACCAGTAGCATGTGTATGTTCCAGTCTCACACTTTGAGGAGGTCGGAGAACATCAGGTCTCCTTTCAGTACACCGCTGTGTTCCTGGAGCCGTACAGAGACACGTGCATGGCCTTCTGTAGTACTCGTGCAATGAATTTTCAAGTGGAGCCCGAGTCACTCGCCCTAAGCAGCTCAGAAAGTAATCTGAACTGTAGACAGACACAAACAGCAACTGAAAATAGAGGAGAAAGTAAAATAACAAAAGGAATACTGGGAGAGATACACACTGGAAGGTGAGGCACACTGGCTCTGCCTTCATGTGCTTTTAAGTTAGAAGTTTATTTGGGAAACTTCCTTCTCCAGACAGACTTTCCTGACTTTTTCTCCTATCTTAAAGAAAAATCTTCGCACTGCCAAGAATTCCCCTGAAATCATCTCTTTAGTGTGGAAAAAAAGAAAGACCGAACTGCTGTTTGTAACAGCACTACTGTACAATCACCATTTGTATATGCATATGCTTGCTAGTCTAGTTTCCTGGCAATAATAGGCTCTCAGTCTGACCCATGATGACACTTGAAGTAATCTGGTTTCACATCTCAGGAACTAGGTAAATTATTTGTTTATTTTCTCACTTTAGAAATGATACTAGTAGAGTAATATATTGATCAGAGAAGTATATAAACTTGAATTGTAGTTCCAAATAATAAAATAAAATAATAAAAATATAAGGTAACGTAACCATATATTAATAAAATATTAAAACCAGTTACTCTATCAACAATTACTCACTGAGTACTATTAATCACATTTATTGGGCTTTTATTGTGTGCCATACACTGTGCTATTGGCCTTTATGCCGTTATCTCATTTGATGGTAAAAACAGTCCTTATGTGGATATTATGATCATGCTCATTTTACAGATGAGAAAACTAAGCCTTAAAGGCTACAGAATTTGCCCCAAATCACACAGCTGGTAAGGGAAAATGCTAGGGACTCAAACCAGGGCTTATCCAATTCTATAACCTAAGATATTAGCTACCACACCTTCCAGCCCATAAATTTTAAGACAGGACCTTTCTTACTAAATAGCTAATTGGTATTATGAAATGAGAGTCTATCATAATACTATTATACCTTTATCAGAAGCAGTGAATACAGCGGAAAAAACACTAGACTGGAAGATCTATAATTGGAGTTTAGGATTGGTTATACTGTTATATCACTGTGAGATAGAGGGAAAGTCACTTAAACTCTCTAGTATTAATTTCCTCATCCGTAAAAAGAAGGCACTAAAATAGAGGATTTGGGAAAAATTTGCAAATCATGTATAACTTATCCTGGAGTCTTGAAGGATGAGTAGGAGTTTACCTGCTATGTGTTTACCTGGTATGCGAAAGAGAATATTCTAACCAGAGGAAATAATTCATTGTGTTATTTTAATTTATGTTCAAGTAATTTTTTGATCAGTTGCCAATTATTTTGCGGTTGTTCTCAATAAATCTTAAGTGAATCCCTTAACCTCATACTTTGAGAGTATAAGTTTCTCTCTATAGGTTCATCACAAGGATTTACTTTTGTGTGTCACTGTGGTAGCTGGTCCCCCAGTGAACCCCCCAGTGACAGTCTCTTCCTCTTAAATCTGGGCTGTCTCTGTAACTTCTTTTAACGAACAGAATAGAACAGAACAGCATAACCTTGGAGTTATGTCATAAGAAACACTTACAGCTTCCACCCAGTTTTCCTGGAACAGTCTACCTTGAGATGTTGTCTCTTAGAAGCCATGTTCTTACTTAGAAGTAAGAAATGTGACTACCCTGACCATTCTGCCACGAGGAGTCCAAGCCACACAAAGTTGCCCTGTGTTGATGCTCTGGTCAAAACCTCAGCTGAGTTCTCAGTGAACAGCCAGCATCAACTGCCAGACATGTGAATGAATAAGCCATCTTGGGCAGCCTGTAGAGACTTCTGATGACTACAGCCCTGGCTGTCACCTGACTTCAACCACATGAAAGACTTCAAAGGAGAACTACCCAGCAGAGCCCTGTTAATTTACAGAACTGTGAGAGAGGAAAAAAATTGTTTTTTTAACCCAATGTTTGTTATACAACAATAGGTAACCAGAGTAGCCGCATTAGATTTAAAACAGGAAAGCAAAATGAAAATACCATATTTAAATTGTTATCATGCATGAAAAATGTATATCTTCCTTCAAATATGCTAGTTGCCATGGAATTCATTTCTAACCTGAATGTCAGACAGAACAAAGCTTAATAAATTTGTTTGTCCTGTCTTGGAATATACTATGTCTTCCTTTACTTTCACTCGTAAATAACTTGAATAGTTTCATGGATAAAGTGCGATACTTCCCTAAGATGATCTAGTTTGAATCTCAGTCTTACTGAGATTTGGTGCAACCTACTATTTTCTTGCTACATTAGATCGCTCATCATGTATATGTTCTCTTTCATTTGTCGTCTTATAAAGAGAGGCAAACTTTTCATCTCTATACAAGTGCATTCATTCCTTTTGGATTTGGATAGACATCTCACATTTGTGTGTGTGTGTTGTGGGGGGTGGATATATTCCAATAGAGTTATTTTTGCACCTCATATGTGTTTCTACTTTGAAAGAAAAGTATCCCTGGAATAAAATCATCTATAGCTTTACCTGAAGAAAGAAAGACATTATAGATTTTAGAGAAAAATATGAATTTTCCAACTTCCCCTCAGGTTGTTGCCTGAGGCAATCAGATTGCCCTTAGCTTTGTTTCTGTTTCTGGCACTCTCGTTGTATTTTGAAGACATTTGCCCTCAGGTGTTGATATAAATTGTTGGCCTACATGTAATTATTGTTGATATGGTTTTTCTCTATTAAATCTGATTTTCAGAGGAAAACAGGTATTAAATCAGAGACAGAAAAAAATCTATATGGTGACATATGTGTATATGGGCTCAGAAAAAAAATTCAATATATCTTTTTAAAATATGTTTTGGATGTCTATTGTATTTAATCTCATTTCTGACCACTGAGAGAGATCAAAAGATTTTTCAATTTGTAAAATTATTGAATGTCAATGCTTATTCTTGCTTAAGATTTATTGAATATTATCTATTATGTGACTGGGCTTTCAAAGGGAATATATTGTTAAGGAATCATTTTTATTTCACTCAATGTGTTTCTTTCTTTGAGTCAATTTTCTTTCTTTCAATTTGGTATACAACATTCATGATTGTATTTCCAGGTTTTCCTGGATATAAGAACCTGTCATTTCTTAATCTTTACCACTGGAAATATGCTACTGTTTTCAAAGCTCAATAAGATCTTCTTCCAAAACAACCAATAACATTTCAAAAGTTGGTTCTACCCTTGACATGATTTACTTATTTGTATGTGATATTCTATAGTTGGAAATTTTCAAACATTTTTCCACTGCCACCCATGACAGAAGGATGTCTGTGTGTGGGATACTCTTTCATGCATAGCACCAGAGATATGAGTAGCATACTGAAGACAGACTATGGCTTCCCACACTTCCCAGTGCTATATGTTTATGAATTACTATATCTAATTTCACACTATTATAGGATTGACTGAGAATCCACTCCAATTTATTTTTGAAAAGTAAATTACTCACAGATTGTATTATTTTATCCATTATGGGAAACATGTTACTTGCTCAAAACCTCTTAACTAGTAGCAACATATATGACACAACATCACTATTGGAGAACCACTATTCTACACTATTTCATGTAAATTGTTTAATTTATTGCCATAATGTTGCCCTTTTAACATCCATAGGATACATCCTCCCTTTCATTCCTGACATTGGAAATTTGTGCCATCTCTTTTTTAACTCAACTAGTCTGGCTAGGGAGCTTGCCAATTTTACTGATCTTTTCAAGAAACTGCTTTTGGTTTCATTGATTTTATCAGTTATTTGTCTATTTTCTCTGTCATTGATTTTTACTCTTTGTTTTTTCCTTCTTTCTGCTCATGCTGAGTTTAATTTGTTTTTTTTTCTAGTTTCTTAAAGTTGAAAGTTAAATAGCTGTTTTTAGGTCTTTCTACATTCCTAATATAAGCATTTTAATGCTATAAATTTCCCTCTAGTCACTGCTTTACCTGCACCCCACAAATTTTGATATGTTGTGTTTTCATTATCATTCAGTTCAAAGTAGTTTCTGTTTTCCTATGGGAAACTTAGAGCCATGGGCTATTTAGAATGTGTTGTTTAATTATGGAATATTTAGGGATTCCAGATATCTATCTGTTATTAATTTTTAGTTAAATTCTATGGTAGTAAGAGAACACAGACTGTATGATTGTAATCCTTTTAAATTTATGAGACTAGCTTTATGGTTCAGAATGTGGTCTATCCTGGTGAATGTTCCATGTGTACTTGAAAAGAATATATTCCATCCACTGTTGTTAGATGGAGTATTTAATAAATGTCGATTAGGTCAAATTGGTTGATACAGTTATTTCACCTACTCCCTTACTGCTTTTCTGTCTACCTGTCTTATTGATTACTAAAAGAAGAGTCCTGAATTCTCAAGTATAATTGTGGATTTGCCTATTTCTCCTTTTAATGCTATTAGTTTTTGCTTTAGCCTATTTTGAAGCTCTGTTCCTAGGTATATAAACATGTAGGATTATTATATACACTTGAATTTTTATCATTATGAAATGTGCTTCTTTATCCCTGTTGATATTCCTTATTGTGAAGTCTATGTTATCTAATATTAATATTGCCACTCCTGCTCTTTTTATCAGATTTGTTGAGGTATAATTTACATACAATAAAATTCATCAATTTTAAGTGTACAAATTGATAAGTTTTGAGAAATATATGTAGTTGTGTAACCATCATCACAATCATGATAAAGAACATTTCCATCACTCCAAAAAGTTACTTTCTGCCCCTTTGCAATCAATCTCCTCTCCCAACCCTGGCATCTGATATGCTTTCTTTCCCTATAGTTTTATCTTTTTCTGAATGTTATTTAAATGGAATCACAACAAGAAGCAGCATTTTGGGTTGGGCTTCTTGGATTTAGTATAATGCATTTGAGATTCATCCATGTTGTTAGTTCATTCCTTGTGATTGCTTAGTAGTATTCTACCGTGTGGATACACCACATTTTGTTAATCCATTTACCAGTAGAATAACATTTGGGTTTCTTCCAGTTTGGGGCCGTTATATAAAGCTAGTACAGATTTTGAGTACAAGTTTTTGAATAGAAATGTATTTTTATTTCTCTAGGTGTGGTATTGCTAGATCATATGTAAGACTGGTATTTGAAACCTGACAATGGTGGTCTTGGGCTGTCTTTCTTTAGGCATCATGCTTCTAACTTTGCTAGAATCGGTCCCAACAGTTATGAAATCATGACTTTCTACTGAACCCGGTACCAAGTGAAAGAGAGGAGTATATAAGTAAAACTTGATATCTATAAGTAGATATTTTATGACCTCAAGGCCAAATAGAGGCTACCTGTAGCCAGGAAAAGCGTTAATGAAATTCACAACTGAAGTTCTGATCTTGATTCTACTTTGAGAATTTAAAAGATTTTTTAGGTTAAGGTAAATAACAATCTTTGAAAATGTCAACATGTGAAACTATTAACTGAGCCCAAATCCCTGTTTAGTAATTCATGTACGCAATTCAAATATACTTAAGACATTCAAACACTACATTTAATTGGAAGAAATTACTTCTTACGGGTACAAAGAATTTTCCTTACCCATATGATTACTGTGAATATAATCTGGGACTCGATTGATGGCTTTGTTAATTATTTGTCCTTGCATAGAAGACCAAGGTGGCTAGAATTACCTGCCCACCCTGGCTCCCGGTTGTAACTGAGATAAGTAGAGGAGTTCCAAGGAGTTGAAGACACACAGATAACACGCATGGTCGGCTGGCAGAATCTGAGGTTTTATTTTGTTTTATTTATTGAAGTATAATTGACATACAATATTATATTAGTTTCAGGTGTACAACATAGTGATTTGATATTTTTATACATTATGAAATGATCTTCACGATATGTCTAGTTACCATCTGTCACTATACAACATTATTACAATATTATTGATAATATTTCCTATGCTGTGCGTTACATCCTTCAGACTTATTTATTTTATACTTGGAAGTTTGATCCCCTACACCTACTTCACCCATCCCCTCACCACCCTCTGGCAACCACTAGTTTGTTCTCTGTATTTAAGAGTCTGTTTCTGTTTTGCTATATTTGTTCATTTGTTTTGGTTTTTAGATTCCACATATAAGTGAAATAATACAGTATTTTTCTTTCTCTGTCTGACTTATTTCACTTAGCATAATACCCTCTAGGTCCTCCATGTTGTTGCAAATGGCAAGATTTCATTCTTTTTAATGGCTGAGTAGTATTCCATTGTATATACATACCACATCTTCTTTGTCCATTCGTCTATCAGTGGACACTTAGGTTGCTTCCATATCTTGGCTATTGTAAATAATGCTGCAATGAACACAGGGGTGCATATATCTCTTCAAATTAATGCTTTCTTTTTCTTTGGATAAATACCCAGAAGTGGAATTGCTGGATTGTATGGTAGTTCTATTTTAAATTTTTTGAGGAACCTCCATACTGTTTTCCAAAGTGGCTGCACCAATTTACATTCCCACCAACAGTATACAAGAGTTCCCTTTTCTCCATATTCTTGCCAACACTTATTTCTTGTCTTTTTTTTGTGAGGAAGACTAGCTCTGAGCTAACATCTATTGCCAATCCTCCTCTTTTTGCGGAGGAAGATGGTCACTGGACTAACATCTGTGCCCATCTTCCTCTACTTTATACAGGACGCCACCACAGCATCGTTTGACAAGTGGTGTGTCAGTCCAAGCCCGGGATCTGAACCTGCGAGCCCCAGGCCAATGAAGTGGAGCACGCAAACTTAACTGCTACACCACCAGGCTACCCCTCTTGTCTTTTTGATAATAGCCATTCTGACAGGCGTGAGGTGGTATCACATTGTGGTTTTGATTTGCATTTCCCTAATTATTAGTGATGTTGAGCATCTTTCCATGTGCCTGTTGGCCATCTGTATGTCTTCTTTGGAAAAATGCCTATTCGGGTCCTCCGCCCATTTTTGTTTTTTCTTTTTGGTGAGGAAGATTGTCCCTGAGCTAACATCTGTGCCCATCTTCCTCTATTTTGTATATGGGACACAGCCACAGTATGGCTCGATGAGTGGTGTGTAGGCTCACATCCCGGATCCGAACCCATGAACCCTAAGCCGCCGAAGCAGAGTGCACAAACTTAACCACTACGCCACTGGGCTGGCCCGATCTCTGCCCATTTTTTAATTGGATTGTTTGTTTTTTGATATTGAGTTGTATGCCTTCTTCATATATTTTGGATATTAACCCCTTATTGAATGTATCATTTGCAAATATCTTCTCCCATTCAGTAGGTTGCCTTTCGGTTTGTTGAAGGTTTCCTTCACTGTGCAAAAGCTTTTTAGTTTGAGTAGTCCCACTTGTTTATTTTTGCTTTTGTTGCCCTTGCCTAAGGAGACATATCTAAAAACATATTGCTAAGAACTATGTCAAAGAGCTTACTGCCCATGGGACCATACCTCAACATAATAAAGGTCATATATAACCAACTCACAGCTAACATTATCCTCAGTGGCAAAAAGCTGAAAGCTTTTCCTCTAAGATCAGGAACAAGACAGGGATGCCGACTCGCACCACTTTTATTCAACATAGTTCTGGAAGAGCCACAGCAATCAGACAAGAAAAAGAAATAAAAAGCATTCAAATTGGAAAGGAAGAAGTAAAACTATCACTATTTGCAGACGACATGATACTATATGTAGAAAACCCTAAGGACTCCACCAAAGAACTATTAGAACTAATAAATGAATTCAGTAAAGTTGCAGGATACAAAATTAATATACAGAAATCTGTTGCATTTCTATACACTAATAATAAACTATCAGAAAGAGAAATTAAGAAAGTAATCACATTTACAGTTGTATCAAAAAGAAAACACCTAAGGGGCTGGCCTGGTGGCAGAGCGGTTCAGTGCGCGCACTCCGCTGCAGCGGCTGGGATCCTGGGAGCACCCTTGTCAAGCCATGCTGTGGAGGCGTCCCATATAAAGTGGAGGAAGAGGAGCACAGATGTTAGCCCAGGGCCAGTCTTCCTCACCAAAGAGGAGGATTGGCAGATGTTAGCTCAGGGCTGATCTTCCTCACACACATACAAAAAAACACCTAAGAATAAATTTAACCCCAGGAGGTGAAAGATCTGTACTCTGAAAACTATAAAACATCGACAAAAGAAATTGAAGATGACACAAACGGAAAGATCATGGATTGGAAGAATTAGTATGATTAAAATGTCCTTACTACCCAAAGCAATTTACAGATTCAAGTCAATCCCTTATGAAATTACCTATGGCATTTTTCACAGAACTAGAACAAATAATTCTAAAATTTGTATGGAACCACAAAAGACCACAAATAGCCAGAGCAATCGTGAGAAAGAACAAAGCTGGAGGTAACACCCTTCCTGATTCCAAAGTATACCACAAAGCTATAGTAAGCAAAACACTATGGCACCGGCACAGAAACAGACACAGATCAATGGAACAGAATAAAGAACTCCGAAACAAACCCAGGCTTATATGGTCAATTAATCTCTGACAAAGGAGGCAAAGAATATACAATAGGGAAAAGACAGTCTCTTCAAAAAATGGTGTTGGAAAACTGGACAGCTACATGCAAAAGAATGAAACGGGACCACTTTCTTATATCACATACAAAAAGAAACTCAAAATGAATAAAAGACTTCAATGTAAGACCCGAAACCATAAAACTCCTAGAAGAAGACCGAATCTGACATTTGAAATCGCCCTGCCCATCTGGGCCACGGGCTGCCTTTGACAGGCAGACGTGTCAGAGACAGAATGTAGGGAGAAGGGGCTGGGCTCTGCCAGGCAGCGCGCGGCGACGCCCTAGCCTTGGCCTTCACAGAGCGGAACTTCAGAAGCCCACTCGCCCGGCTGCGCCAACGCCCCCGCCGCCCGGCGCATCCCGCAGTCGGCGGGCAGGTGTGTGCGGTGCGCGCGCGCAGTGCGCGTTGGGTGCGGGTCCAGCGGGCGGAGGGGCTGCCGGGCGCCTCGCGGAGGGTGGTTGGCTGGGTGGGTGTCGGCCTCCCTGCCTCCTTCTCTTCTCGCGCTTGTCGGGCGTGCTCGCGCGCGGCGCCCCCTTGCCTGTAAGCTCGTGGCCCCGGGGGGCGACATGTGTGAGTAACTGGGAGGGGGCCGCGCGGCGCTCCGTGGAGAGCTCGCCCGGGTTTGTCGGCCGCCGTCACCTGACTCGTTGGAGCAGCCACGGCTGAGGTGGGGGCGGGGATGGGGACGCAGCGCGGAGTGCTAGAGAGACGCGGCGGCGCTGGCGGAGGAGGCGGCGGCGGGCGGGTGCTGGCTCCTGGGGCCACGGGCGGCGGCCGCAGGGACCGCGGAGCTGAGGGCGGGGGCCGGGCCGGGGCTGGAGGCATCGCGGCCCGGGGCACCGGGTCCGCGCGCGGCCGCACACACCCACCCGGCGCGGCTTCCCGCGGCGGCCGAGGCTCCGCTCATCCTGCGGCGGGCGGCGCCGTCCTGGGGCGGGGTGAGTACCCGCGGCCCCGAGCCGCCCCCACCCCCCACCCTCGGCCGGGGCAGCCGCGGAGCCGGAGAGGATAATCCTAGGGCGCGGAGGAGGGCAGCGGCCGGGTGACAGCTCCGCGGCGCGCTCGAGGGCGGGCGGGGGGCTGGGCTGGGCTGTCAGCCGTCTCCGCTCTGCTGCCAGGAAGGGCGAGGCGCTCGGAGACTCTGGCGCCTCCGCAGAGCCCCGAGCGGGCCCTGCGGCGGGGATTTGGGGGCGACGGAGGGGGCCCGGGAGAAGGGCCTCGGCGGGGCTTTGGAGGCGGCGGCGAGGAAGGAAGGGGAGGCGAGGGCATAACATGGCGCAACGCTAGGATAATCTCCACCGCGACCGCGAAGGACGAGCCCATTGCTGCGGCAGCGCGAGGAGGCGGAGGGAAGCGGCCAGGGCTTGGGTATCCGATTCATTCTCCGGAGCCCGCGGGCTGCTAGGAGGAAACGCTGCGGCGGGGAGGTAGAGAGGTGGGCACCCGGAGGGCGCGGCGCCCAGGGAATAACCCCGACGCACGCCGGGGCTGGTCCCGCACCCCGGGATCAAGTTGCAGGCAAAGTGCTGATTGACAGGGGGGCGCCGAAGGGGTGAGGCGGGCGACGTGGGGGTGGGACGGGGATAGTGTCACGATGCTGGGACCGGAACCCGCGCTGGGCTTTCGTGATGCACCTACTCTTGCTCAAGACCCCCTAGACCGCGTCGCACGACCGGGCTTAGAGTGTGGCTGGCTCGGAGAAGTGGTACCAGGGCGGGGACGGAGGAGAAAGAGAGCCGCCGTGCGGCTGGAGGAGGCAAGGCCTTGGTGCTCAGAGGGTAGGGTCTGCGGGTTAAAGCAAGACCGTGTCCCCTTTTTTCCCGCAGAAGAGGAGGCGGTAGACGCTGCCGGAGATGTCGGGCCAAACGCTCACGGATCGGATCGCCGCCGCTCAGTACAGCGTGACAGGCTCCGCTGTAGCGAGAGCGGTCTGCAAAGCCACCACTCATGAAGTGATGGGCCCCAAGAAAAAGCACCTGGACTGTAAGCATCTCTTTATATAAGTGGGACATGCGCGCGGCAGAGCCGCCCTGGATGCCAGCGGCGCGGCCTGGGCTCGCTGTTGATAATGCTGCAGCCTTCAGAACTCCCAGCTGGGCTGCCCCTGAGCTCGAAATCTCCAACCGTGGAGGTGTCCCCTTGGGTCTGCCCTGAAACCTTGTCTTTGGGCCATTTTTTTTTTTGCTCCTGTTGACCTCCAAGGTCTTGGTGGAGAAAAAAAGAAGAAATATATATATATATATAAACACTATGAGATTCGGAGAAATTGTGCATTCTGGATTAGGTGTTGTTCATCTCTTTTTTTTTCTTTCTCCACCCCCCCGCCCTTCTCCAAGTTAGAGGAAATCAGGGGTTGCACAGTCATAACCAAAAAAAAAAAAAAAAAAAAAGATGGATTCATGGAAGGTCAAACTTGTCACACTAGTTGTTTCCTAAATACATTTTGGATAGTTTTAAAATAGTGTCATCTTTTTCAGTGTTGTTGCTGAGATTTTGTGTGTGAGTGTGTTTTGTATGTAACCACACCAAACCGAAATAAATACAGGCTATTGAATGAGGACATTGCACTTCATAGATAATGGCGATTTCATTTTACACATCCTGGCACACTTCTTTGTCTCATTCTCAGAAAGTGCTGGGTGGAATGACTGTTTTGTGGACACAAAATGGATTTGCTTTCTCAGCATTTGAGGTGGTGCAGTTTTAGATGAAAATATTTAATTCATAATGGGTTTTTTTTTCATATTGGTTTTTAATGGAAGAAGGCTTTAATCTAGTTTGGAATCTATATATTTCTGAAATAAATGTTTCATTTGATTAACATAGTAAATCTTTTGGTATAGAGGGGCAAATGAGGACACTTAGAAAAAGGCTGTCACCTGCTTCGAGTAGTGAAGCTCCTTATGAGTAAGGCCTCATCAAAATATTTTGTCTTTTTGACCTGCTTAGAGTCCGTTGTGTTTGTTGGTAAAGCTCCGTGTTGGCCTGGAAGAGGTACGCAGGTAGAGCCATACCCATTTCCCATCTGGCTTCCTCTGCCGGTTTTCTGATTTTGTTTTGCTTCAGGCCTTCCCCAGTGTCTGCCTTGTGCAGCTGAGAAAATGGCACCAGTGTTAGGATTGATTCTAGTCCTGTTATCTGGATAAGCAAAGCTTGATGAAGCTTACAGCTGGGCATCGTAAGGGTTATCTAGCCTTGTGAACCTTGTCTCATAAAATTGAATAATGTTGCTTCTGGAAGCTTGTCTGAGGGGAAAACGCCATTATTCCTTTCCTGAGGGAATTTTTAACAAAATTTGTTGATTATGGTATCATGTGTTATATATGCAGTACAGGATGAGAGAGGCCACCAGGGCCAGGGCACCTAACAGAAGTGGAAATTATAAATTCATGACCAGCTCATTTTGCTGCCGCATGCTGAATCATTTAGCCATCTTTCCATCAGTTTCCCCAACTCTGGAAGGATGACTCATGTCTTAAAGGTATGTGTCAGTCTAGCAAATCCTCCTAATAAGAAAGCTATAGATTATGGATTTGCTAAATGCTATGAAAATGATTGATATATTGATATATTTCAGAGAGCGTTCACAAGTTTGAGCATTTCATTAAAACATTTTTTGGATGAAGACTGAGTTTTCCATATCTAAATATTTAGTCACCTTAATCTTTTAGATCTGGAAAAGTCTTTTAAAAATTTTCAAGGTGAGAGGTTTTGCAGTATCTCCAACATGTTAGTGAGTGGGGTGATTTTCAAGTTGTGGAACATGGGGTAAGATTTTGTATTAAAGAAAGCAGCTGAAGTAGGAACTGGTATTGAATTAGGAATATGCATAATCATAAGAGCTCAACATTCATTGAGCAGTTACTGTATGCCAGGCTTTACATTATTAATTTATCACTGCTACAGGTTCAGGGAGGGTAATTAATTTTCATAGCTTTTAACCACTGCACTTAACTGCCCTCTGTGGTTTATTTACTTACCTCTGTTGAGAGGGGGAGAAAAGGAACATGTTAGTGTGAACGGTCTAATCTTCAAAACACCCATCCTGTTTGCATGGCTTTGTGTGAAATGGACATCACAACCCATGCACTTGTTGCAATCTCTGTGATATGCATGAAAAGTTTTTCATGCTCTCACTTAAAAAATGAGCAAAAGCGGAAGCACTGAGGAGTATTGGTTTCTCTTTTTAACATTTTACTTTTCCAATAAGTCACAAAATAAATTATCTTCATTTAAAACCAGCCTTAGAGTAGAATTTGGAAAGATAGATATCACATTACCAATATGTCCCATTTTAAGAAAAGATGATATGGAAAATGTGAATATATGAATAATGTTATATTTACATGCATTGTAAGAGGGCATCTTTGCTCAGAATTCCTTGTGAATTTCCTTTAAATATCAGTAGACTACCTTAGTAATTTATTCACAGGTTTTCAGTAACACACCAGTTAACAAAAGTGAGTCACACCTGTTATTAAAACATACAAACACATAACTAAGTTTCCCTACAGACACTGAAGCAGTCATAAGTAGTTAATGTTTTAGTTTTGAAGATATTAAATACTAGTTGGAAGGAAAAGAGCACAAAATGTAGAATTGGGGATTTGATACCAAGAAAATTTTAATTTATAATTAGTTTGATTTGTATATAACTTTTTAGTTTGGAGTTTAGATTGGAAGATTATAAGAATAGAATTTATGGTTCTGTGATTTTTTTTAATTGAATGGGCTAAGAATCTTTATGAAATATGTATTTAATATTATTTAAAGTACTAGTTTAAAAGATAATTTTTTTCTCTTTAGGTTGATAGGCCAAGAAAATTATTAATTATGGTGATTTATAAAATGATGCTTAATGGTATATAATTTATACATTTGAAGAAATTATTTGTTAACATCTGGGAGCAGAATTACATATGGTGAGAAGGTGGAGATAAAGAAACTCTAGACATGTATTCTCAGATATTTTTTTTCCTTCTTTGATAACAGTATGTTTCTTGGAAGAAAAATATATTCAGAAAAGCTTTACTATAATCAGCAGTTATATATTAAACTTAAAGGATATGATTAACCTTAACAATCTAAATAAAGATTATATATTTTAAGGTACTTTTGGATTATGTAAAATTTTTATTCCATACTGTACCTTACTATAATAATGTTGCCCTTTGCACATGAAAATTAAATACCTAACCAATGTTAGTTTGACATTAGGTTTTCTGGGTCCATCTGTACATCCTCACTTCCTTTCCCTTGTAACTTTGTGTACCTATTTGATAACACATAAAACCTCCACGACTCTCATTCACCTTCTTGGTTACAACGGTTGTCCTTTCGGTTGCTTTTGCTTTTCCTTTTCTGTTTTATAGTTGGTAGTCTAAAAGACAGCCCAGGTCAAATAATAAAGTAAGATCCAGCAAGGTGCCCAGTACCTACCCAAGTGCTGTGTCAAGGTTAAAAACAACAACAACAAAAACTAGAGTTGGCCCAAAGTAACACCTGCAGAGGGAAAATTTGGAAAGTTTTACAGCCTTGGTATAAGATTCATTTTGGTTAATAGCTCTTATAAACAATTTGTATATATGCTATATTGTTGGAATGCCGTTTAAGATCATCAAAATTCACTCTTAGACATTGCTATTAACATCAAACCAACTCTTATGAAAAGCCAAATTAGTTATTAGTAATCCTATTTATTTTCCATTCTCAACCTCTTGAGGGTTTTTAATAATGAGCTTATCCCACATAATAAGCAAGTGATTCAAGATCTGAATCTTATGTTTGAGAGATATTGACATTTTATAAATGATTATTGTCCTCCCAAATTAAGAAAACAAAAAGGTTGTATTTCTTATAAGAATATCTGGTAAAGGTAGTGGGAGATATGGACTGTGTTTTGATTTAGGGCAAGTATTGGCAAATTACCACAAAATTCCTGCTATTTTAATTCTATTCATAAAATATCTGCTAATAAGTAAGGAATTTGGTGAGTAGACATAGAATGAAAATTTAAATCTAAAAGTTTATTTGCTTTTACATAAGCTTGCTTAGTATATATAAAATATATTTTGATTTATAGGAATGTTCTTTACACACTAATTCAGTTGATACCATATTTATATTTGTGATAACTTACAGAGCTTTCTAAGATGCTGAGATCCAAAAAATAAGCCAAGTTTATTGAATAAAATTAGTTGAAACAATGTATATAAAAGTTTACTAAACACTAAGGTAACTTTCAATATGAGAAGTGTACTAACTTGCTGTTAAATATATTTTACTTTGATTCTGGTTGTTCTCATTTAACTATTTGTTATTGTTTAAATATACTCTCTCATTTTCTATACCAAGGCACACTGTGTTGCATTTTGATTTCACCAGAAGACCCAGCCTAAGGGAGGAGATAGTTTAGAACAGTCTATATTATTTTTTAGGCAGTCAAGAAGAGATGGGGGAAACACTCTTATGAAGAGCATTCAAGCCGATTCTCATTCATACCATAAATCTGTAAGGAGTCCATCTGTGTGGTCCTGTGATGTTCTTGGATAGTGCTCAGCAAATCAGTGGTGGAGAAGAGATCATGTGAGGTTGAGGGGTTGGCAAGATTCAGGTGAAATGGAAGAGTGGCAGAGTCTTGGGCAATAGGACGGAGCACGCTGTGGAAGTGACAAAGTAATTAAGCGGGCTTTATATCAGCTAGTGGAACAATAAGGATTTTTTTCTGGATCTTTTTACTTCCACATTTCAGAGAAATCTTTTTTTATGATATAATGTTAAATATATTTGGGTCACTTAAGATATTTTTCCTCCTTTGGCCATCAATGTGATTAGCAGATACTTTCATAGAACCAGTATAAAATTGGTAACTGAAATTGATTTTTAACAAGTTGTTCTAGTGATTTAAAAAATTGTATATATGGAAAAATATATAAAATTATATATGCAGTGGGTAAATTCGTATCTTAATTGCAATATTAGCTTGCAGCATTTTAGATTAAAATCTAGATTTTGGTACATTGCCATATTAGTTTTACTGTTTAATAAATGCCTTCTGAAGTCTTATTTGTAATTGAATCTGTGCACTTAATTGTCATGGATATTTCTCTTAGCTTTTCACAAATAAGTATCCTTCAAATATCTCACCTCTCTTCAGACTGATTGATGCTGGTGTGGGGTGTTCTTTGGAGCTTATCTAGGTGTCAGTAACTTGGTAAAGAAGGT